>NW_027672258.1:0-48902 GCF_964165515.1 Mesoplodon bidens | reverse complement strand
GCACGCAGGCCAACTTGGTGCCTGCAGGTCAGCCAGGATGGTACTGGCCACGGGCGCTCTTCTGGAAGCTTTCTATTGCCCTGCCTGAGATACCCCTCCTGTCCCGGCCACCACTCCTTTTTTTCCTTCCTCACCTCAGCCCGGAGAGATATTCCAGTGGAAGTTATGGGTGACACATCCTCTTCTTTACAGGTGGCAGCCTGGCAACTCCTGCCGAAAGTCCAGCAGAGCCCCACTCACACCGGGCCACCCACAAAGCCGTGGACCCTCACACCCTCCCACCAGCACAGCCCCGAGACTGCTGACGGGGCAGAGAATATGGAGTCAGGCACAGCTGCAGGGGCTATTGCTGCCTGGAGTGCTGTTTATATTGACCTCAACCCAGGCACACCTGGGGAGGGCTTGCCGGCAGGGTCAGGCTGCCCAGGTCAGCTAATCCTCAGCCCTCAGGGAATCACATTGCAGAAAATGGACCTCGCTAAGACAGAATATTCGCCAAGGAAAAAAAGGACACAATGCCATTTGCAGCACCGTAGATGAGTCTCGAGGTAATCACGTGACTTGGAGTAAGTCAGAAAGTGAAAAACACATATCATATCATATCACTTATAGGTGTTACCTATAAATTGATACCAGGGCAGATATTTCCACGGAGAAGGGCAATCACAGATTCATTAAACAAACTTATGGTTCACCAAAGGAAAGGTGTGAGGATTGAATTCATTACGATATTGGGGTTAACAGACATATACAAACACAGTAGACGTATATAATCACCAAAGACCTACGGAGTACCAAGAGAAGACTACTCAACATTCTGTCATAACGTACATGGGAAAAGGATCCCAGGAAGAACAGACATATGTATATGTGTAAAAGAACCACCTCTTGCACACCTACAACATGCTAAACGTTGTACTCTAACTTGCTGTAATAAAAAATAAAAAATTAAATTAAAAACACGAACAAGAAGTAGTGCGACAAACTTGAGGGGCTTTCACCTGGCACATTCCGTTCTACATTCCAATCTAGAACACGACTTCCATTGAGGCTCTGCTGCCCTAGTAACCAGATTTGGTAAGGGAGAACTGCTGCCACCTTGTGGCCGTTTCACACAACTGCAGGTTTAATGCCAGCGCTAATGGTCAGTGGATATTCCAAATCATTACAGGCCTGTAAATGACACCTGCCCTGAAAACAAATCCTGGGGTCATATATCGACCAAAAAATTCAAAAGACGTCCATATTTCAAAACGACAGTTTCAAGAGGCATATTTCACGCACATTAGTGTTCTGCTTCTTTTGCTTTCTTTCTTTGTTAAAAAAAACGGGAATGGAAAAAGGCAACCCTCAGAATGGGCGAAAACGTTCACAAACGAATCAATGGACAAAGGTTTAATCTCCAATATATATAAACAGCTCATGCAGCTTAATATTAATAAAACAAACAACCCAATACAAAAATGGGCAGAAGATCTAAAGAGACGTTTCTTCAAAGAAGACACAGAGATGGCCAAGACGCATATGAAAAGCTGCTCAACATCACTAATTATTAGAGAAATGCAAATCAAAACTACAATGAGGTAAGACCTCACACCTGTTAGAATCGGCATCATCAGATAATCTACAAACAAAAAATTCTGGGGAGGGTGTGGACAAAAGGAACCCTCTTCCGCTATTGGTGGGAATGTAAATTGATACAGTCACTATGGAGAACAGTATGGAGGTTCCTTTAAAAAACTAAAAAGAATTACCATAGGATCCAGCAATCCCACTTCTGGGCATATACCCTGAGAAAACCATAAATCACAGAGACACATTCACCACAATGTTCATTGCAGCACTATTTACAATAGCCAGGTAATGGAAGCAACCTAAATGCCCACAGACAGACGAATGGATAAAGATGTGGTACATATATAAAATGGAATATTACTCAGCCATAAAAAGGAATGAAACTGAGTCATTTGTAGAGAAGTTGATGGATCTAGAGACTGTCATACAGAGTGAAGTAAGCCAGAAAGAGAAAAACAAATATTGTATATTAATGCCTATATGTGGAACCTAGAAAAATGCTACAGATGAACTGGTTTGCAGGGCAGAAATAGAGACACAGAGGTAGAGAAAAAACGTATGGACACAAAGTGGGGGAAGCCATGGGGTGGTGGTGATGGGATGAGTTGGGAGATTGGGATTGACCTGTATACATGTCTATGCATAAAATAGATAACTAATAATAACCTAGTGTATAAAAAAATAAATAAAATTAAATTTCAAAATTTTTAAAAATAAAATGTAAAAATAAAACAGAAAAAAAGTTCTTCCATTCACACTGATGTATTTATAAGAATGAATTATTTCCATGCTTATATCTATAAATACATAAAAGAGGAATAAAATCTAACTTGAACCAAAAAAGAAAAAAAAAAAACTGAACCTAACAGTTATACAGAGGAAAACACTACCAAGGCACTTGCTCCAGTGGTAAACAATTCTGAAATTGGTCAGAGGTGGGGAATCATCTCCCATACAGCCAGCATCCCCACCCGCCCAGGCAAAGAGCGTCCTTATTGCAAAGCTGGGGGACCGTGCCGAGTCCTCTGTGAGTAAACGTGAGCTGAGCCCCAGGCCAGCTGCTGCTGAACTGTTCCCACCCTTCCCAGGTGAAACACCTGAATATGTACAAGGGCTTTAAAGCCTAGAGGAAGGGCCATGGAGCCACACCAGCGAAAGCACGCAGGCCAACTTGGTGCCTGCAGGTCAGCCAGGATGGTACTGGCCACGGGCGCTCCTCTGGAAGCTTTCTATTGCCCTGCCTGAGATACCCCTCCTGTCCCGGCCCCCACTCCTTTTTTTCCTTCCTCACCTCAGCCCGGAGAGATATTCCAGTGGAAGTTATGGGTGACACATCCTCTTCTTTACAGGTGGCAGCCTGGCAACTCCTGCCGAAAGTCCAGCAGAGCCCCACTCACACCGGGCCACCCACAAAGCCGTGGACCCTCACACCCTCCCACCAGCACAGCCCCGAGACTGCTGACGGGGCAGAGAATATGGAGTCAGGCACAGCTGCAGGGGCTATTGCTGCCTGGAGTGCTGTTTATATTGACCTCAACCCAGGCACACCTGGGGAGGGCTTGCCGGCAGGGTCAGGCTGCCCAGGTCAGCTAATCCTCAGCCCTCAGGGAATCACATTGCAGAAAATGGACCTCGCTAAGACAGAATATTCGCCAAGGAGAAAAAGGACACAATGCCATTTGCAGCACCGTAGATGAGTCTCGAGGTAATCACGTGACTTGGAGTAAGTCAGAAAGTGAAAGACACATATCATATCATATCACTTATAGGTGTTACCTATAAATTGATACCAGGGCAGATATTTCCACGGAGAAGGGCAATCACAGATTCATTAAACAAACTTATGGTTCACCAAAGGAAAGGTGTGAGGATTGAATTCATTACGATATTGGGGTTAACAGACATATACAAACACAGTAGACGTATATAATCACCAAAGACCTACGGAGTACCAAGAGAAGACTACTCAACATTCTGTCATAACGTACATGGGAAAAGGATCCCAGGAAGAACAGACATATGTATATGTGTAAAAGAACCACCTCTTGCACACCTACAACAAGCTAAACGTTGTACTCAAACTTGCTGGAATAAAAAATAAAAAATTAAATTAAAAACACGAACAAGAAGTAGTGAGACAAACTTGAGGGGCTTTCTCCTGGCACATTCCGTTCTACATTCCAATCTAGAACGCGACTTCCATTGAGGCTCTGCTGCCCTAGTAACCAGATTTGGTAAGGGAGAACGGCTGCAACCTTGTGGCCGTTTCACACAACAGCAGCTTTAATCCCAGCGCTAATGGTCAGTGGATATTCCAAATCATTACAGGCCTGTAAATGACACCTGCCCTGAAAACAAATCCTGGGGTCATATATCGACCAAAAAATTCAAAAGACGTCCATATTTCAAAACGACAGTTTCAAGAGGCATATTTCACGCACATTAGTGTTCTGATTCTTTTGCTTGCTTTCTTTCTTTGTTAAAAAAACGGGAATGGAAAAAGTTAACCCTCAGAAGGGGCGAAACGTTCACAAACGAATCAATGGACAAAGGTTTAATCTCCAATATATATATACAGCTCATGCAGCTTAATATTAATACAAGAAACAACCCAATACAAAAACGGGCAGAAGATCTAAATAGACGTTTCTTCACAGAAGACACAGAGATGGCCAAGACGCACATGAAAAGCAGCTCAACATCACTAATTATTAGAGAAATGCAAATCAAAACTACAATGAGGTAAGACCTCACACCTGTTAGAATCGGCATCATCAGATAATCTACAAACAACAAATTCTGGGGAGGGTATGGACAAAAGGAACCCTCTTCCGCTATTGGTGGGAATGTAAATTGATACAGTCACTATGGAGAACAGTATGGAGGTTCCTTTAAAAAACTAAAAAGAGAATTACCATAGGATCCAGCAATCCCACTTCTGGGCATATACCCAGAGAAAACCATAAATCACAGAGACACATTCACCACAATGTTCATTGCAGCACTATTTACAATAGCCAGGTAATGGAAGCAACCTGAATGCCCACAGACAGACGAATGGATAAAGATGTGGTACATATATAAAATGGAATATTACTCAGCCATAAAAAGGAATGAAACTGAGTCATTTGTAGAGAAGTTGATGGATCTAGAGACTGTCATACAGAGTGAAGTAAGCCAGAAAGAGAAAAACAAATATTGTATATTAATGCCTATATGTGGAACCTAGAAAAATGCTACAGATGAACTGGTTTGCAGGGCAGAAATAGAGACACAGAGGTAGAGAAAAAACGTATGGACACAAAGTGGGGGAAGCCATGGGGTGGTGGTGGTGGGATGAGTTGGGAGATTGGGATTGACCTGTATACATGTCTATGCATAAAATAGATAACTAATAATAACCTAGTGTATAAAAAAATAAATAAAATTAAATTTCAAAATTTTTAAAAATAAAATGTAAAAATAAAACAGAAAAAAAGTTCTTCCATTCACACTGATGTATTTATAAGAATGAATTATTTCCATGCTTATATCTATAAATACATAAAAGAGGAATAAAATCTAACTTGAACCAAAAAAGAAAAAAAAAAACTGAACCTAACAGTTATACAGAGGAAAACACTACCAAGGCACTTGCTCCAGTGGTAAACAATTCTGAAATTGGTCAGAGGTGGGGAATCATCTCCCATACAGCCAGCATACCCACCCGCCCAGGCAAAGAGCGTCCTTATTGCAAAGCTGGGGGACCGTGCCGAGTCCTCTGTGAGTAAACGTGAGCTGAGCCCCAGGCCAGCTGCTGCTGAACTGTTCCCACCCTTCCCAGGTGAAACACCTGAATATGTACAAGGGCTTTAAAGCCTAGAGGAAGGGCCATGGAGCCACACCAGCGAAAGCACGCAGGCCAACTTGGTGCCTGCAGGTCAGCCAGGATGGTACTGGCCACGGGCGCTCCTCTGGAAGCTTTCTATTGCCCTGCCTGAGATACCCCTCCTGTCCCGGCCCCCACTCCTTTTTTTCCTTCCTCACCTCAGCCCGGAGAGATATTCCAGTGGAAGTTATGGGTGACACATCCTCTTCTTTACAGGTGGCAGCCTGGCAACTCCTGCCGAAAGTCCAGCAGAGCCCCACTCACACCGGGCCACCCACAAAGCCGTGGACCCTCACACCCTCCCACCAGCACAGCCCCGAGACTGCTGACGGGGCAGAGAATATGGAGTCAGGCACAGCTGCAGGGGCTATTGCTGCCTGGAGTGCTGTTTATATTGACCTCAACCCAGGCACACCTGGGGAGGGCTTGCCGGCAGGGTCAGGCTGCCCAGGTCAGCTAATCCTCAGCCCTCAGGGAATCACATTGCAGAAAATGGACCTCGCTAAGACAGAATATTCGCCAAGGAGAAAAAGGACACAATGCCATTTGCAGCACCGTAGATGAGTCTCGAGGTAATCACGTGACTTGGAGTAAGTCAGAAAGTGAAAGACACATATCATATCATATCACTTATAGGTGTTACCTATAAATTGATACCAGGGCAGATATTTCCACGGAGAAGGGCAATCACAGATTCATTAAACAAACTTATGGTTCACCAAAGGAAAGGTGTGAGGATTGAATTCATTACGATATTGGGGTTAACAGACATATACAAACACAGTAGACGTATATAATCACCAAAGACCTACGGAGTACCAAGAGAAGACTACTCAACATTCTGTCATAACGTACATGGGAAAAGGATCCCAGGAAGAACAGACATATGTATATGTGTAAAAGAACCACCTCTTGCACACCTACAACAAGCTAAACGTTGTACTCAAACTTGCTGTAATAAAAAATAAAAAATTAAATTAAAAACACGAACAAGAAGTAGTGAGACAAACTTGAGGGGCTTTCTCCTGGCACATTCCGTTCTACATTCCAATCTAGAACGCGACTTCCATTGAGGCTCTGCTGCCCTAGTAACCAGATTTGGTAAGGGAGAACGGCTGCAACCTTGTGGCCGTTTCACACAACAGCAGCTTTAATCCCAGCGCTAATGGTCAGTGGATATTCCAAATCATTACAGGCCTGTAAATGACACCTGCCCTGAAAACAAATCCTGGGGTCATATATCGACCAAAAAATTCAAAAGACGTCCATATTTCAAAACGACAGTTTCAAGAGGCATATTTCACGCACATTAGTGTTCTGCTTCTTTTGCTTTCTTTCTTTCTTTGTTAAAAAAACGGGAATGGAAAAAGTTAACCCTCAGAAGGGGCGAAACGTTCACAAACGAATCAATGGACAAAGGTTTAATCTCCAATATATATATACAGCTCATGCAGCTTAATATTAATACAAGAAACAACCCAATACAAAAACGGGCAGAAGATCTAAATAGACGTTTCTTCACAGAAGACACAGAGATGGCCAAGACGCACATGAAAAGCTGCTCAACATCACTAATTATTAGAGAAATGCAAATCAAAAGTACAATGAGGTAAGACCTCACACCTGTTAGAATCGGCATCATCAGATAATCTACAAACAACAAATTCTGGGGAGGGTATGGACAAAAGGAACCCTCTTCCGCTATTGGTGGGAATGTAAATTGATACAGTCACTATGGAGAACAGTATGGAGGTTCCTTTAAAAAACTAAAAAGAGAATTACCATAGGATCCAGCAATCCCACTTCTGGGCATATACCCAGAGAAAACCATAAATCACAAAGACACATTCACCACAATGTTCATTGCAGCACTAATTACAATAGCCAGGTAATGGAAGCAACCTAAATGCCCACAGACAGACGAATGGATAAAGATGTGGTAGATATACAAAATGGAATATTACTCAGCCATAAAAAGGAATGAAACTGGGTCATTTGTAGAGAAGTTGATGGATCTAGAGACTGTCATACAGAGTGAAGTAAGCCAGAAAGAGAAAAACAAATATTGTATATTAATGCCTATATGTGGAACCAAGAAAAATGGTAGAGATGAACTGGTTTGCAGGGCAGAAATAAAGATACAGAGGTAGAGAACAAACGTATGGACACAAAGTGGGGGAAGCCATGGGGTGGTGGTGGTGGGATGAGTTGGGAGATTAGGATTGACCTGTATACATGTCTATGCATAAAATAGATAACTAATAATAACCTACTGTATAAAAAAATAACTAAAATTAAATTTCAAAATTTTAAAAAATAAAATGTAAAAATAAAACAGAAAAAAAGTTCTTCCATTCACACTGATGTATTTATACGAATGAATTATTTCCATGCTTATATCTATAAATACATAAATGAGGAATAAAATCTAACTTGAACCAAAAAAGAAAAAAAAAAAACTGAACCTAACAGTTATACAGAGGAAAACACTACCAAGGCACTTGCTCCACTGGTAAACAATTCTGAAATTGGTCAGAGGTGGGGAATCATCTCCCATACAGCCAGCAGCCCCGCCCGCCCACGCAAGGAGCATCCTCATTGCAAAGCTGGGAGACCGTGCCAAGGCCTCTGTGAGTAAACGTGAGCTGAGCCCCAGGCCAGATGCTGCTGAACTGTTCCCACGCTTCCCAGGTGAAACACCTGAATATGTACAAGGGCTTGAAAGCCTAGAGGAAGGGCCGTGGAGCCACACCAGCGACAGCACGCAGGCCAACTTGGTGCCTGCAGGTCAGCCAGGATGGTACTGGCCACGGGCGCTCTTCTGGAAGCTTTCTATTGCCCTGCCTGAGATACCCCTCCTGTCCCGGCCCCCACTCCTTTTTTTCCTTCCTCACCTCAGCCCGGAGAGATATTCCAGTGGAAGTTATGGGTGACACATCCTCTTCTTTACAGGTGGCAGCCTGGCAACTCCTGCCGAAAGTCCAGCAGAGCCCCACTCACACCGGGCCACGAACAAAGCGGTGGACCCTCACACCCTCCCACCAGCACAGCCCCGAGACTGCTGACGGGGCAGAGAATATGGAGTCAGGCACAGCTGCAGGGGCTATTGCTGCCTGGAGTGCTGTTTATATTGACCTCAACACAGGCACACCTGGGGAGGGCTTGCCGGCAGGGTCAGGCTGCCCAGGTCAGCTAATCCTCAGCCCTCAGGGAATCACATTGCAGAATATGGACCTCGCTAAGACAGAATATTCGCCAAGGAAAAAATGGACACAATGCCATTTGCAGCACCGTAGATGAGTCTCGAGGTAATCACGTGACTTGGAGTAAGTCAGAAAGTGAAAGACACATATCATATCATATCACTTATAGGTGTTACCTATGAAATTGATACCAGGGCAGATATTTCCACGGAGAAGGGCAATCACAGATTCATTAAACAAACTTATGGTTCACCAAAGGAAAGGTGTGAGGATTGAATTCATTACGATATTCGTGTTAACTGACAGATACAAACACAGTAGACGTATATAATCACCAAAGACCTACGGAGTACCAAGAGAAGACTACTCAACATTCTGTCATAACGTACATGGGAAAAGGATCCCAGGAAGAACAGACATATGTATATGTGTAAAAGAACCACCTCTTGCACACCTACAACAAGCTAAACGTTGTACTCAAACTTGCTGTAATAAAAAATAAAAAATTAAATTAAAAACACGAACAAGAAGTAGTGAGACAAACTTGAGGGTCTTTCTCCTGGCACATTCCGTTCTACATTCCAATCTAGAACACGACTTCCATTGAGGCTCTGCTGCCCTAGTAACCAGATTTGGTAAGGGAGAACTGCTGCCACCTTGTGGCCGTTTCACACAACTGCAGGTTTAATGCCAGCGCTAATGGTCAGTGGATATTCCAAATCATTACAGGCCTGTAAATGACACCTGCCCTGAAAACAAATCCTGGGGTCATATATCGACCAAAAAATTCAAAAGACGTCCATATTTCAAAACGACAGTTTCAAGAGGCATATTTCACGCACATTAGTGTTCTGCTTCTTTTGCTTTCTTTCTTTCTTTGTTAAAAAAAAACGGGAATGGAGAAAGGCAACCCTCAGAATGGGCGAAAACGTTCACAAACGAATCAATGGACAAAGGTTTAATCTCCAATATATATAAACAGCTCATGCAGCTTAATATTAATAAAACAAACAACCCAATACAAAAATGGGCAGAAGATCTAAAGAGACGTTTCTTCAAAGAAGACACAGAGATGGCCAAGACGCACATGAAAAGCTGCTCAACATCACTAATTATTAGAGAAATGCAAATCAAAACTACAATGAGGTAAGACCTCACACCTGTTAGAATCGGCATCATCAGATAATCTACAATCAACAAATTCTGGGGACGGTGTGGACAAAAGGAACCCTCTTCCGCTATTGGTGGGAATGTAAATTGATACAGTCACTATGGAGAACAGTATGGAGGTTCCTTTAAAAAACTAAAAAGAGAATTACCATAGGATCCAGCAATCCCACTTCTGGGCATATACCCAGAGAAAACCATAAATCACAAAGACACATTCACCACAATGTTCATTGCAGCACTATTTACAATAGCCAGGTAATGGAAGCAACCTAAATGCCCACAGACAGACGAATGGATAAAGATGTGGTACATATACAAAATGGAATATTACTCAGCCATAAAAAGGAATGAAACTGGGTCATTTGTAGAGAAGTTGATGGATCTAGAGACTGTCATACAGAGTGAAGTAAGCCAGAAAGAGAAAAACAAATATTGTATATTAATGCCTATATGTGGAACCTAGAAAAATGGTAGAGATGAACTGGTTTGCAGGGCAGAAATAGAGACACAGAGGTAGAGAACAAACGTATGGACACAAATTGGGGGAAGCCATGGGGTGGTGGTGGTGGGATGAGTTGGGAGATTAGGATTGACCTGTATACATGTCTATGCATAAAATAGATAACTAAAAATAACCTACTGTATAAAAAAATAACTAAAATTAAATTTCAAAATTTTAAAAAATAAAATGTAAAAATAAAACAGAAAAAAAGTTCTTCCATTCACACTGATGTATTTATACGAATGAATTATTTCCATGCTTATATCTATAAATACATAAATGAGGAATAAAATCTAACTTGAACCAAAAAAGAAAAAAAAAACTGAACCTAAGAATTATACAGAGGAAAACACTACCAAGGCACTTGCTCCAGTGGTAAACAATTCTGAAATTGGTCAGAGGTGGGGAATCATCTCCCATACAGCCAGCAGCCCCGCCCGCCCACGCAAGGAGCATCCTCATTGCAAAGCTGGGAGACCGTGCCGAGGCCTCTGTGAGTAAACGTGAGCTGAGCCCCCGGCCAGATGCTGCTGAACTGTTCCCACCCTTCCCAGGTGAAACACCTGAATATGTACAAGGGCTTGAAAGCCTAGAGGAAGGGCCGTGGAGCCACACCAGCGACAGCACGCAGGCCAACTTGGTGCCTGCAGGTCAGCCAGGATGGTACTGGCCACGGGCGCTCCTCTGGAAGCTTTCTATTGCCCTGCCTGAGATACCCCTCCTGTCCCGGCCCCCACTCCTTTTTTTCCTTCCTCACCTCAGCCCGGAGAGATATTCCAGTGGAAGTTATGGGTGACACATGCTCTTCTTTACAGGTAGCAGCCTGGCAACTCCTGCCGAAAGTCCAGCAGAGCCCCACTCACACCGGGCCACCCACAAAGCCGTGGACCCTCACACCCTCCCACCAGCACAGCCCCGAGACTGCTGACGGGGCAGAGAATATGGAGTCAGGCACAGTTGCAGGGGCTATTGCTGCCTGGAGTGCTGTTTATATTGACCTCAACCCAGGCACACCTGGGGAGGGCTTGCCGGCAGGGTCAGGCTGCCCAGGTCAGCTAATCCTCAGCCCTCAGGGAATCACATTGCAGAATATGGACCTCGCTAAGACAGAATATTCGCCAAGGAAAAAAAGGACACAATGCCATTTGCATCACCGTAGATGAGTCTCGAGGTAATCACGTGACTTGGAGTAAGTCAGAAAGTGAAAGACACATATCATATCATATCACTTATAGGTGTTACCTCTAAATTGATACCAGGGCAGATATTTCCATGGAGAAGGGCAATCACAGATTCATTAAACAAACTTATGGTTCACCAAAGGAAAGGTGTGAGGATTGAATTCATTACGATATTGGGGTTAACAGACATATACAAACACATTAGACGTATATAATCACCAAAGACCTACGGAGTACCAAGAGAAGACTACTCAACATTCTGTCATAACGGACATGGGAAAAGGATCCCAGGAAGAACAGACATATGTATATGTGTAAAAGAACCACCTCTTGCACACCTACAACAAGCTAAACGTTGTACTCAAACTTGCTGGAATAAAAAATAAAAAATTAAATTAAAAACACGAACAAGAAGTAGTGAGACAAACTTGAGGGGCTTTCTCCTGGCACATTCCGTTCTACATTCCAATCTAGAACACGACTTCCATTGAGGCTCTGCTGCCCTAGTAACCAGATTTGGTAAGGGAGAACTGCTGCCACCTTGTGGCCGTTTCACACAACTGCAGGTTTAATGCCAGCGCTAATGGTCAGTGGATATTCCAAATCATTACAGGCCTGTAAATGACACCTGCCCTGAAAACAAATCCTGGGGTCATATATCAACCAAAAAATTCAAAAGACGTCCATATTTCAAAACGACAGTTTCAAGAGGCATATTTCACGCACATTAGTGTTCTGCTTCTTTTGCTTTCTTTCTTTCTTTGTTAAAAAAACGGGAATGGAGAAAGGCAACCCTCAGAATGGGCGAAAACGTTCACAAACGAATCAATGGACAAAGGTTTAATCTCCAATATATATAAACAGCTCATGCAGCTTAATATTAATAAAACAAACAACCCAATACAAAAATGGGCAGAAGATCTAAAGAGACGTTTCTTCAAAGAAGACACATAGATGGCCAAGACGCACATGAAAAGCTGCTCAACATCACTAATTATTAGAGAAATGCAAATCAAAACTACAATGAGGTAAGACCTCACACCTGTTAGAATCGGCATCATCAGATAATCTACAATCAACAAATTCTGGGGACGGTGTGGACAAAAGGAACCCTCTTCCGCTATTGGTGGGAATGTAAATTGATACAGTCACTATGGAGAACAGTATGGAGGTTCCTTTAAAAAACTAAAAAGAGGGCCTCCCTGGTGGCGCAGTGGTTGAGAGTCCGCCTGCCGATGCAGGGGATACGGGTTCGTGCCCCGGTCCGGGAGGATACCATATGCCGCGGAGCGGCTGGGCCCGTGAGCCATGGCCGCTGAGCCTGCGCGTCCGGAGCCTGTGCTCCGCAGCGGGAGAGGCCACAAAAGTGAGAGGCCCGCATACCGCAAAAAAAAAAAAAAAAAAAAAACTAAAAAGAGAATTACCATAGGAATCAGCAATCCCACTTCTGGGCATATACCCTGAGAAAACCATAAATCACAAAGACACATTCAACACAATGTTCATTGCAGCACTATTTACAATAGCCAGGTAATGGAAGCAACCTAAATGCCCACAGACAGACGAATGGATAAAGATGTGGTACATATATAAAATGGAATATTACTCAGCCATAAAAAGGAATGAAACTGGGTCATTTGTAGAGAAGTTGATGGATCTAGAGACTGTCATACAGAGTGAAGTAAGCCAGAAAGAGAAAAACAAATATTGTATATTAATGCCTATATGTGGAACCTAGAAAAATGGTAGAGATGAACTGGTTTGCAGGGCAGAAATAGAGACACAGAGGTAGAGAACAAACGTATGGACACAAAGTGGGGGAAGCCATGGGGTGGTGGTGGTGGGATGAGTTGGGAGATTAGGATTGACCTGTATACATGTCTATGCATAAAAAAGATAACTAATAATAACCTACTGTATAAAAAAATAACTAAAATTAAATTTCAAAATTTTTAAAAATAAAATGTAAAAATAAAACAGAAAAAAGTTCTTCCATTCACACTGATGTATTTATACGAATGAATTATTTCCATGCTTATATCTATAAATACATATATGAGGAATAAAATCTAACTTGAACCAAAAAAGAAAAAAAAAAACTGAACCTAACAGTTATACAGAGGAAAACACTACCAAGGCACTTGCTCCAGTGGTAAACAATTCTGAAATTGGTCAGAGGTGGGGAATCATCTCCCATACAGCCAGAAGCCCCGCTCGCCCACGCAAGGAGCATCCTCATTGCAAAGCTGGGAGACCGTGCCGAGGCCTCTGTGAGAAAACGTGAGCTGAGCCCCAGGCCAGCTGCTGCTGAACTGTTCCCACCCTTCCCAGGTGAAACACCTGAATATGTACAAGGGCTTGAAAGCCTAGAGGAAGGGCCGTGGAGCCACACCAGCGACAGCACGCAGGCCAACGTGGTGCCTGCAGGTCAGCCAGGATGGTATTGACCAAGGGCGCTCTTCTGGAAGATTTCTATTGCCCTGCCTGAGATACCCCTCCTGTCCCGGCCCCCACTCCTTTTTTTCCTTCCTCACCTCAGCCCGGAGAGATATTCCAGTGGAAGTTATGGGTGACACATCCTCTTCTTTACAGGTGGCAGCCTGGCAACTCCTGCCGAAAGTCCAGCAGAGCCCCACTCACACCGGGCCACCCACAAAGCCGTGGACCCTCACACCCTCCCACCAGCATAGCCCCGAGACTGCTGACGGGGCAGAGAATATGGAGTAAGGCACAGCTGCAGGGGCTATTGCTGCCTGGAGTGCTGTTTATATTGACCTCAACCCAGGCACACCTGGGGAGGGCTTGCCGGCAGGGTCAGGCTGCCCAGCTCATCTAATCCTCAGCCCTCGGGGAATCACATTGCAGAAAATGGACCTCGCTAAGACAGAATATTCGCCAAGGAGAAAAAGGACACAATGCCATTTGCAGCACCGTAGATGAGTCTCGAGGTAATCACGTGACTTGGAGTAAGTCAGAAAGTGAAAGACACATATCATATCATATCACTTATAGGTGTTACCTATAAATTGATACCAGGGCAGATATTTCCACGGAGAAGGGCAATCACAGACTCATTAAACAAACTTATGGTTCACCAAAGGAAAGGTGTGAGGATTGAATTCATTACGATATTGGGGTTAACAGACATATACAAACACAGTAGACGTATATAATCACCAAAGACCTACGGAGTACCAAGAGAAGACTACTCAACATTCTGTCATAACGTACATGGGAAAAGGATCCCAGGAAGAACAGACATATGTATATGTGTAAAAGAACCACCTCTTGCACACCTACCACAAGCTAAACTTTGTACTCAAACTTGCTGGAATAAAAAATAAAAAATTAAATTAAAAACACGAACAAGAAGTAGTGAGACAAACTTGAGGGGCTTTCTCCTGGCACATTCCGTTCTACATTCCAATCTAGAACGCGACTTCCATTGAGGCTCTGCTGCCCTAGTAACCAGATTTGGTAAGGGAGAACGGCTGCAACCTTGTGGCCGTTTCACACAACAGCAGCTTTAATCCCAGCGCTAATGGTCAGTGGATATTCCAAATCATTACAGGCCTGTAAATGACACCTGCCCTGAAAACAAATCCTGGGGTCATATATCGACCAAAAAATTCAAAAGACGTCCATATTTCAAAACGACAGTTTCAGGAGGCATATTTCACGCACATTAGTGTTCTGCTTCTTTTGCTTTCTTTCTTTCTTTGTTAAAAAAAACGGGAATGGAAAAAGGCAACCCTCAGAATGGGCGAAAACGTTCACAAACGAATCAATGGACAAAGGTTTAATCTCCAATATATATAAACAGCTCATGCAGCTTAATATTAATAAAACAAACAACCAAATACAAAAATGGGCAGAAGATCTAAAGAGACGTTTCTTCAAAGAAGACAGAGAGATGGCCAAGACGCACAAGAAAAGCTGCTCAACATCACTAATTATTAGAGAAATGCAAATCAAAACTACAATGAGGTAAGACCTCACACCTGTTAGAATCGGCATCATCAGATAATCTACAAACAAAAAATTCTGGGGAGAGTGTGGACAAAAGGAACCCTCTTCCGCTATTGGTGGGAATGTAAATTGATACAGTCACTATGGAGAACAGTATGGAGGTTCCTTTAAAAAACTAAAAAGAGAATTACCATAGGATCCAGCAATCCCACTTCTGGGCATATACCCTGAGAAAACCATAAATCACAGAGACACATTCACCACAATGTTCATTGCAGCACTATTTACAATAGCCAGTTTATGGAAGCAACATAAATGCCCACAGACAGACGAATGGATAAAGATGTGGTACATATATAAAATGGAATATTACTCAGCCATAAAAAGGAATGAAACTGGGTCATTTGTAGAGAAGTTGATGGATCTAGAGACTGTCATACAGAGTGAAGTAAGCCAGAAAGAGAAAAACAAATATTGTATATTAATGCCTATATGTGGAACCTAGAAAAATGGTAGAGATGAACTGGTTTGCAGGGCAGAAATAGAGACACAGAGGTAGAGAACAAACGTATGGACACAAAGTGGGGGAAGCCATGGGGTGGTGGTGGTGGGATGAGTTGGGAGATTAGGATTGACCTGTATACATGTCTATGCATAAAATAGATAACTAATAATAACCTACTGTATAAAAAAATAACTAAAATTAAATTTCAAAATTTTTAAAAATAAAATGTAAAAATAAAACAGAAAAAAGTTCTTCCATTCACACTGATGTATTTATAAGAATGAATTATTTCCATGCTTATATCTATAAATACATAAAAGAGGAATAAAATCTAACTTGAACCAAAAAAGAAAAAAAAAACTGAACCTAACAGTTATACAGAGGAAAACACTACCAAGGCACTTGCTCCAGTGGTAAACAATTCTGAAATTGGTCAGAGGTGGGGAATCATCTCCCATACAGCCAGCAGCCCCGCCCGCCCACGCAAGGAGCATCCTCATTGCAAAGCTGGGAGACCGTGCCGAGGCCTCTGTGAGTAAACGTGAGCTAAGCCCCAGGCCAGCTGCTGCTGAACTGTTCCCACCCTTCCCAGGTGAAACACCTGAATATGTACAAGGGCTTGAAAGCCTAGAGGAAGGGCCGTGGAGCCACACCAGCGACAGCACGCAGGCCAACTTGGTGCCTGCAGGTCAGCCAGGATGGTACTGGCCACGGGCGCTCTTCTGGAAGCTTTCTATTGCCCTGCCTGAGATACCCCTCCTGTCCCGGCCCCCACTCCTTTTTTTCCTTCCTCACCTCAGCCCGGAGAGATATTCCAGTGGAAGTTATGGGTGACACATGCTCTTCTTTACAGGTGGCAGCCTGGCAACTCCTGCCGAAAGTCCAGCAGAGCCCCACTCACACCGGGCCACCCACAAAGCCGTGGACCCTCACACCCTCCCACCAGCACAGCCCCGAGACTGCTGACGGGGCAGAGAATATGGAGTCAGGCACAGCTGCAGGGGCTATTGCTGCCTGGAGTGCTGTTTATATTGACCTCAACCCAGGCACACCTGGGGAGGGCTTGCCGGCAGGGTCAGGCTGCCCAGGTCAGCTAATCCTCAGCCCTCAGGGAATCACATTGCAGAATATGGACCTCGCTAAGACAGAATATTCGCCAAGGAAAAAAAGGACACAATGCCATTAGCAGCACCGTAGATGAGTCTCGAGGTAATCACGTGACTTGGAGTAAGTCAGAATGTGAAAGACACTTATCATATCATATCACTTATAGGTGTTACCTATAAATTGATACCAGGGCAGATATTTCCATGGAGAAGGGCAATCACAGATTCATTAAACAAACTTATGGTTCGCCAAAGGAAAGGTGTGAGGATTGAATTCGTTACGATATTGGGGTTAACAGACATATACAAACACAGTAGACGTATATAATCACCAAAGACCTACGGAGTACCAAGAGAAGACTACTCAACATTCTGTCATAACGGACATGGGAAAAGGATCCCAGGAAGAACAGACATATGTATATGTGTAAAAGAACCACCTCTTGCACACCTACAACAAGCTAAACGTTGTACTCAAACTTGCTGTAATAAAAATAAAAAATTAAATTAAAAAGACGAACAAGAAGTAGTGAGACAAACTTGAGGGGCTTTCTCCTGGCACATTCCGTTCTACATTCCAATCTAGAACACGACTTCCATTGAGGCTCTGCTGCCCTAGTAACCAGATTTGGTAAGGGAGAACTGCTGCCACCTTGTGGCCGTTTCACACAACTGCAGGTTTAATGCCAGCGCTAATGGTCAGTGGATATTCCAAATCATTACAGGCCTGTAAATGACACCTGCCCTGAAAACAAATCCTGGGGTCATATATCAACCAAAAAATTCAAAAGACGTCCATATTTCAAAACGACAGTTTCAAGAGGCATATTTCACGCACATTAGTGTTCTGCTTCTTTTGCTTTCTTTCTTTCTTTGTTAAAAAAACGGGAATGGAGAAAGGCACCCCTCAGAATGGGCGAAAACGTTCACAAACGAATCAATGGACAAAGGTTTAATCTCCAATATATATAAACAGCTCATGCAGCTTAATATTAATAAAACAAACAACCCAATACAAAAATGGGCAGAAGATCTAAAGAGACGTTTCTTCAAAGAAGACACAGAGATGGCCAAGACGCACATGAAAAGCTGCTCAACATCACTAATTATTAGAGAAATGCAAATCAAAACTACAATGAGGTAAGACCTCACACCTGTTAGAATCGGCATCATCAGATAATCTACAATCAACAAATTCTGGGGAGGGTGTGGACAAAAGGAACCCTCTTCCGCTATTGGTGGGAATGTAAATTGATACAGTCACTATGGAGAACAGTATGGAGGTTCCTTTAAAAAACTAAAAAGAGGGCCTCCCTGGTGGCGCAGTGGTTGAGAGTCCGCCTGCCAATGCAGGGGATACGGGTTCGTGCCCCGGTCCGGGAGGATCCCATATGCCGCGGAGCGGCTGGGCCCGTGAGCCATGGCCGCTGAGCCTGCGCGTCCGGAGCCTGTGCTCCGCAGCGGGAGAGGCCACAACAGTGAGAGGCCCGCATACCGCAAAAAAAAAAAAAAAAAAAAAACTAAAAAGAGAATTACCATAGGAATCAGCAATCCCACTTCTGGGCATATACCCTGAGAAAACCATAAATCACAAAGACACATTCAACACAATGTTCATTGCAGCACTATTTACAATAGCCAGGTAATGGAAGCAACCTAAATGCCCACAGACAGACGAATGGATAAAGATGTGGTACATATATAAAATGGAATATTACTCAGCCATAAAAAGGAATGAAACTGGGTCATTTGTAGAGAAGTTGATGGATCTAGAGACTGTCATACAGAGTCAAGTAAGCCAGAAAGATAAAAACAAATATTGTATATTAATGCCTATATGTGAAACCTAGAAAAATGGTAGAGATGAACTGGTTTGCAGGGCAGAAATAGAGACACAGAGGTAGAGAACAAACGTATGGACAGAAAGTGGGGGAAGCCATGGGGTGGTGGTGGTGGGATGAGTTGGGAGATTAGGATTGACCTGTATACATGTCTATGCATAAAATAGATAACTAATAATAACCTACTGTATAAAAAAATAACTAAAATTAAATTTCAAAATTTTTAAAAATAAAATGTAAAAATAAAACAGAAAAAAGTTCTTCCATTCACACTGATGTATTTATACGAATGAATTATTTCCATGCTTATATCTATAAATACATAAATGAGGAATAAAATCTAACTTGAACCAAAAAAGAAAAAAAAAAAAACTGAACCTAACAGTTATACAGAGGAAAACACTACCAAGGCACTTGCTCCAGTGGTAAACAATTCTGAAATTGGTCAGAGGTGGGGAATTATCTCCCATACAGCCAGTAGCCACGCCCGCCCACGCAAGGAGCATCCTCATTGCAAAGCTGGGAGACCGTGCCGAGGCCTCTGTGAGTAAACGTGAGCTGAGCCCCAGGCCAGCTGCTGCTGTACTGTTCCCACCCTTCCCAGGTGAAACACCTGAATATGTACAAGGGCTTGAAAGCCTAGAGGAAGGGCCGTGGAGCCACACCAGCGACAGCACGCAGGCCACCTTGGTGCCTGCAGGTCAGCCAGGATGGTACTGGCCACGGGCGCTCTTCTGGAAGCTTTCTATTGCCCTGCCTGAGATACCCCTCCTGTCCCGGCCCCCACTCCTTTTTTTCCTTCCTCACCTCAGCCCGGAGAGATATTCCAGTGGAAGTTATGGGTGACACATCCTCTTCTTTACAGGTGGCAGCCTGGCAACTCCTGCCGAAAGTCCAGCAGAGCCCCACTCACACCGGGCCACCCACAAAGCCGTGGACCCTCACACCCTCCCACCAGCACAGCCCCGAGACTGCTGACGGGGCAGAGAATATGGAGTCAGGCACAGCTGCAGGGGCTCTTGCTGCCTGGAGTGCTGTTTATATTGACCACAACTCAGGCACACCTGGGGAGGGCTTGCCGGCAGGGTCAGGCTGCCCAGGTCAGCTAATCCTCAGCCCTCAGGGAATCACATTGCAGAATATGGACCTCGCTAAGACAGAATTTTCGCCAAGGAAAAAAAGGACACAATGCCATTTGCAGCACCGTAGATGAGTCTCGAGGTAATCACGTGACTTGGAGTAAGTCAGAAAGTGAAAGACACATATCATATCATATCACTTATAGGTGTTACCTATAAATTGATACCAGGGCAGATATTTCCACGGAGAAGGGCAATCACAGACTCATTAAACAAACTTATGGTTCACCAAAGGAAAAGTGTGAGGATTGAATTCATTACGATATTGGGGTTAACAGACATATACAAACACAGTAGACGTATATAATCACCAAAGACCTACGGAGTACCAAGAGAAGACTACTCAACATTCTGTCATAACGTACATGGGAAAAGGATCCCAGGAAGAACAGACATATGTATATGTGTAAAAGAACCACCTCTTGCACACCTACAACAAGCTAAACGTTGTACTCAAACTTGCTGGAATAAAAAATAAAAAATTAAATTAAAAACACGAACAAGAAGTAGTGAGACAAACTTGAGGGGCTTTCTCCTGGCACATTCCGTTCTACATTCCAATCTAGAACGCGACTTCCATTGAGGCTCTGCTTCCCTAGTAACCAGATTTGGTAAGGGAGAACGGCTGCAACCTTGTGGCCGTTTCACACAACAGCAGCTTTAATCCCAGCGCTAATGGTCAGTGGATATTCCAAATCATTACAGGCCTGTAAATGACACCTGCCCTGAAAACAAATCCTGGGGTCATATATCGACCAAAAAATTCAAAAGACGTCCATATTTCAAAACGACAGTTTCAAGAGGCATATTTCACGCACATTAGTGTTCTGCTTCTTTTGCTTTCTTTCTTTCTTTGTTAAAAAAACGGGAATGGAAAAAGGCAACCCTCAGAATGGGCGAAAACGTTCACAAACGAATCAATGGACAAAGGTTTAATCTCCAATATATATAAACAGCTCATGCAGCTTAATATTAATAAAACAAACAACCAAATACAAAAATGGGCAGAAGATCTAAAGAGACGTTTCTTCAAAGAAGACACAGAGATGGCCAAGACGCACAAGAAAAGCTGCTCAACATCACTAATTATTAGAGAAATGCAAATCAAAACTACAATGAGGTAAGACCTCACACCTTATAGAATCGGCATCATCAGATAATCTACAAACAAAAAATTCTGGGGAGGGTGTGGACAAAAGGAACCCTCTTCCGCTATTGGTGGGAATGTAAATTGATACAGTCACTATGGAGAACAGTATGGAGGTTCCTTTAAAAAACTAAAAAGAGAATTACCATAGGATCCAGCAATCCCACTTCTGGGCATATACCCTGAGAAAACCATAAATCACAGAGACACATTCACCACAATGTTCACTGCAGCACTATTTACAATAGCCAGGTTATGGAAGCAACATAAATGCCCACAGACAGACGAATGGATAAAGATGTGGTACATATATAAAATGGAATATTACTGAGCAATAAAAAGGAATGAAACTGGGTCATTTGTAGAGAAGTTGATGGATCTAGAGACTGTCATACAGAGTGAAGTAAGCCAGAAAGAGAAAAGCAAATATTGTATATTAATGCCTATATGTGGAACCTAGAAAAATGGTAGAGATGAACTGGTTTGCAAGGCAGAAATAGAGACACAGAGGTAGAGAACAAACGTATGGACACAAAGTGGGGGAAGCCATGGGGTGGTGGTGGTGGGATGAGTTGGGAGATTAGGATTGACCTGTATACATGTCTATGCATAAAATAGATAACTAATAATAACCTACTGTATAAAAAAATAACTAAAATTAAATTTCAAAATTTTTAAAAATAAAATGTAAAAATAAAACAGAAAAAAGTTCTTCCATTCACACTGATGTATTTATACGAATGAATTATTTCCATGCTTATATCTATAAATACATAAATGAGGAATAAAATCTAACTTGAACCAAAAAAGAAAAAAAAAAAAACTGAACCTAACAGTTATACAGAGGAAAACACTACCAAGGCACTTGCTCCAGTGGTAAACAATTCTGAAATTGGTCAGAGGTGGGGAATCATCTCCCATACAGCCAGCAGCCCCGCCCGCCCACGCAAGGAGCATCCTCATTGCAAAGCTGGGAGACCGTGCCGAGGCCTCTGTGAGTAAACGTGAGCTGAGCCCCAGGCCAGATGCTGCTGAACTGTTCCCACCCTTCCCAGGTGAAACACCTGAATATGTACAAGGGCTTGAAAGCCTAGAGGAAGGGCCGTGGAGCCACACCAGCGACAGCACGCAGGCCAACTTGGTGCCTGCAGGTCAGCCAGGATGGTACTGCCACGGACGCTCTTCTGGAAGTTTTCTATTGCCCTGCCTGAGATACCCCTCCTGTCCCGGCCCCCACTCCTTTTTTTCCTTCCTCACCTCAGCCCGGAGAGATATTCCAGTGGAAGTTATGGGTGACACATCCTCTTCTTTACAGGTGGCAGCCTGGCAACTCCTGCCGAAAGTCCAGCAGAGCCCCACTCACACCGGGCCACCCACAAAGCCGTGGACCCTCACACCCTCCCACCAGCACAGCCCCGAGACTGCTGACGGAGCAGAGAATATGGAGTCAGGCACAGCTGCAGGGGCTATTGCTGCCTGGAGTGCTGTTTATATTGACCTCAACACAGGCACACCTGGGGAGGGCTTGCCGGCAGGGTCAGGCTGCCCAGGTCAGCTAATCCTCAGCCTTCAGGGAATCACATTGCAGAAAATGGACCTCGCTAAGACAGAATACTTGCTAAGGAAAAGAAGCACACAATGCCATTTGCAGCACCGTAGATGACTCTAGAGGTAATCACGTGACTTGGAGTAAGTCAGAAAGTGAAAGACACATATCATATCATATCACTTATAGGTGTTACCTATAAATTGATACCAGGGCAGATATTTCCACGGAGAAGGGCAATCACAGATTCATTAAAAAACTTATGGTTCACCAAAGGAAAGGTGTGAGGATTGAATTCATTACGATATTGGGGTTAACAGACATATACAAACACAGTAGACGTATATAATCACCAAAGACCTACGGAGTACCAAGAGAAGACTACTCAACATTCTGTCATAACGTACATGGGAAAAGGATCCCAGGAAGAACAGACATATGTATATGTGTAAAAGAACCACCTCTTGCACACCTACAACAAGCTAAACGTTGTACTCAAACTTGCTGGAATAAAAAATAAAAAATTAAATTAAAAACACGAACAAGAAGTAGTGAGACAAACTTGAGGGGCTTTCTCCTGGCACATTCCGTTCTACATTCCAATCTAGAACGCGACTTCCATTGAGGCTCTGCTGCCCTAGTAACCAGATTTGGTAAGGGAGAACGGCTGCAACCTTGTGGCCGTTTCACACAACAGCAGCTTTAATCCCAGCGCTAATGGTCAGTGGATATTCCAAATCATTACAGGCCTGTAAATGACACCTGCCCTGAAAACAAATCCTGGGGTCATATATCGACCAAAAAATTCAAAAGACGTCCATATTTCAAAACGACAGTTTCAAGAGGCATATTTCACGCACATTAGTGTTCTGCTTCTTTTGCTTTCTTTCTTTCTTTGTTAAAAAAACGGGAATGGAAAAAGGCAACCCTCAGAATGGGCGAAAACGTTCACAAACGAATCAATGGACAAAGGTTTAATCTCCAATATATATAAACAGCTCATGCAGCTTAATATTAATAAAACAAACAACCAAATACAAAAATGGGCAGAAGATCTAAAGAGACGTTTCTTCAAAGAAGACACAGAGATGGCCAAGACGCACAAGAAAAGCTGCTCAACATCACTAATTATTAGAGAAATGCAAATCAAAACTACAATGAGGTAAGACCTCACACCTTATAGAATCGGCATCATCAGATAATCTACAAACAAAAAATTCTGGGGAGGGTGTGGACAAAAGGAACCCTCTTCCGCTATTGGTGGGAATGTAAATTGATACAGTCACTATGGAGAACAGTATGGAGGTTCCTTTAAAAAACTAAAAAGAGAATTACCATAGGATCCAGCAATCCCACTTCTGGGCATATACCCTGAGAAAACCATAAATCACAGAGACACATTCACCACAATGTTCACTGCAGCACTATTTACAATAGCCAGGTTATGGAAGCAACATAAATGCCCACAGACAGACGAATGGATAAAGATGTGGTACATATATAAAATGGAATATTACTGAGCAATAAAAAGGAATGAAACTGGGTCATTTGTAGAGAAGTTGATGGATCTAGAGACTGTCATACAGAGTGAAGTAAGCCAGAAAGAGAAAAGCAAATATTGTATATTAATGCCTATATGTGGAACCTAGAAAAATGGTAGAGATGAACTGGTTTGCAAGGCAGAAATAGAGACACAGAGGTAGAGAACAAACGTATGGACACAAAGTGGGGGAAGCCATGGGGTGGTGGTGGTGGGATGAGTTGGGAGATTAGGATTGACCTGTATACATGTCTATGCATAAAATAGATAACTAATAATAACCTACTGTATAAAAAAATAACTAAAATTAAATTTCAAAATTTTTAAAAATAAAATGTAAAAATAAAACAGAAAAAAGTTCTTCCATTCACACTGATGTATTTATACGAATGAATTATTTCCATGCTTATATCTATAAATACATAAATGAGGAATAAAATCTAACTTGAACCAAAAAAGAAAAAAAAAAAAACTGAACCTAACAGTTATACAGAGGAAAACACTACCAAGGCACTTGCTCCAGTGGTAAACAATTCTGAAATTGGTCAGAGGTGGGGAATCATCTCCCATACAGCCAGCAGCCCCGCCCGCCCACGCAAGGAGCATCCTCATTGCAAAGCTGGGAGACCGTGCCGAGGCCTCTGTGAGTAAACGTGAGCTGAGCCCCAGGCCAGATGCTGCTGAACTGTTCCCACCCTTCCCAGGTGAAACACCTGAATATGTACAAGGGCTTGAAAGCCTAGAGGAAGGGCCGTGGAGCCACACCAGCGACAGCACGCAGGCCAGCTTGGTGCCTGCAGGTCAGCCAGGATGGTACTGGCCACGGGCGCTCCTCTGGAAGCTTTCTATTGCCCTGCCTGAGATACCCCTCCTGTCCCGGCCCCAACTCCTTTTTTTCCTTCCTCACCTCAGCCCGGAGAGATATTCCAGTGGAAGTTATGGGTGACACATCCTCTTCTTTACAGGTGGCAGCCTGGCAACTCCTGCCGAAAGTCCAGCAGAGCCCCACTCACACCGGGCCACCCACAAAGCCGTGGACCCTCACACCCTCCCACCAGCACAGCCCCGAGACTGCTGACGGGGCAGAGAATATGGAGTCAGGCACAGCTGCAGGGGCTATTGCTGCCTGGAGTGCTGTTTATATTGACCTCAACACAGGCACACCTGGGGAGGGCTTGCCGGCAGGGTCAGGCTGCCCAGGTCAGCTAATCCTCAGCCCTCAGGGAATCACATTGCAGAATATGGACCTCGCTAAGACAGAATATTCGCCAAGGAGAAAAAGGACACAATGCCATTTGCAGCACTGTAGATGAGTCTCGAGGTAATCACGTGACTTGGAGTAAGTCAGAAAGTGAAAGACACATATCATATCATATCACTTATAGGTGTTACCTCTAAATTGATACCAGGGCAGATATTTCCATGGAGAAGGGCAATCACAGATTCATTAAACAAACTTATGGTTCACCAAAGGAAAGGTGTGAGGATTGAATTCATTACGATACTGGGGTTAACAGACATATACAAACACAGTAGACGTATAAAATCACCAAAGACCTACGGAGTACCAAGAGAAGACTACTCAACATTCTGTCATAACGTACATGGGAAAAGGATCCCAGGAAGAACAGACATATGTATATGTGTAAAAGAACCACCTCTTGCACACCTACAACAAGCTAAACGTTGTACTCAAACTTGCTGTAATAAAAAATAAAAAATTAAATTAAAAACACGAACAAGAAGTAGTGAGACAAACTTGAGGGGCTTTCTCCTGGCACATTCCGTTCTACATTCCAATCTAGAACACGACTTCCATTGAGGCTCTGCTGCCCTAGTAACCAGATTTGGTAAGGGAGAACTGCTGCCACCTTGTGGCCGTTTCACACAACTGCAGGTTTAATGCCAGCGCTAATGGTCAGTGGATATTCCAAATCATTACAGGCCTGTAAATGACACCTGCCCTGAAAACAAATCCTGGGGTCATATATCGACCAAAAAATTCAAAAGACGTCCATATTTCAAAACGACAGTTTCAAGAGGCATATTTCACGCACATTAGTGTTCTGCTTCTTTTGATTTCTTTCTTTCTTTGTTAAAAAAACGGGAATGGAAAAAGGCAACCCTCAGAATGGGCGAAAACGTTCACAAACGAATCCATAGACAAAGGTTTAATCTCCAATATATATAAACAGCTCATGCAGCTTAATATTAATAAAACAAACAACCCAATACAAAAATGGGCAGAAGATCTAAATAGACGTTTCTTCAAAGAAGACACAGAGATGGCCAAGACGCACATGAAAAGCTGCTCAACATCACTAATTATTAGAGAAATGCAAATCAAAACTACAATGAGGTAAGACCTCACACCTGTTAGAATCGGCATCATCAGATAATCTACAAACAACAAATTCTGGGGAGGGTGTGGACAAAAGGAAGCCTCTTCCGCTATTGGTGGGAATGTAAATTGATACAGTCACTATGGAGAACAGTATGGAGGTTCCTTTAAAAAACTAAAAAGAGAATTACCATAGGATCCAGCAATCCCACTTCTGGGCATATACCCAGAGAAAACCATAAATCACAGAGACACATTCAACACAATGTTCATTGCAGCACTATTTACAATAGCCAGGTAATGGAAGCAACCTAAATGCCCACAGACAGACGAATGGATAAAGATGTGGTACATATATAAAATGGAATATTACTCAGCCATAAAAAGGAATGAAACTGGGTCATTTGTAGAGAAGTTGATGGAACTAGAGACTGTCATACAGAGTGAAGTAAGTCAGAAAGAGAAAAACAAATATTGTATATTAATGCCTATATGTGGAACCTAGAAATATGCTACAGATGAACTGGTTTGCAGGGCAGAAATAGAGACACAGAGGTAGAGAACAAACGTATGGACACAAAGTGGGGGAAGCCATGGGGTGGTGGTGGTGGGATGAGTTGGGATATTGGGATTGACCTGTATACATGTCTATGCATAAAATAGATAACTAATAATAACCTACTGTATAAAAAAAATAAATAAAATTAAATTTCAAAAATTTTAAAAATAAAATGTAAAAATAAAACAGAAAAAATGTTCTTCCATTCACACTGATGTATTTATAAGAATGAATTATTTCCATGCTTATATCCATAAATACATAAAAGAGGAATAATATCTAACTTGAACCAAAAAAGAAAAAAAATCTGAACCTAACAGTTATACAGAGGAAAACACTACCAAGGCACTTGCTCCAGTGGTAAACAATTCTGAAATTGGTCAGAGGTGGGGAATCATCTCCCATAGAGCCAGCAGCCCCGCCCGCCCACGCAAGGAGCGTCCTTATTGCAAAGCTGGGGGACCGTGCCGAGGCCTCTGTGAGTAAACGTGAGCTGAGCCCCAGGCCAGCTGCTGCTGAACTGTTCCCACCCTTCCCACGTGAAACACCTGAATATGTACAAGGGCTTGAAAGCCTAGAGGAAGGGCCGTGGAGACACACCAGCGACAGCACGCAGGCCACCTTGGTGCCTGCAGGTCAGCCAGGATGGTCCTGGCCACGGGCGCTCTTCTGCAAACTTTCCATTGCCCTGCCTGAGGTACCCCTCCTGTCCCGGACCCCACTCCTTTTTTTCCTTCCTCACCTCAGCCCGGAGAGATATTCCAGTGGAAGTTATGGGTGACACATCCTCTTCTTTACAGGTGGCAGCCTGGCAACTCCTGCAGAAAGTCCAGCAGAGCCCCACTCACACCGGGCCACCCACAAAGCCGTGGACCCTCACACCCTCCCACCAGCACAGCCCCGAGACTGCTGACGGGGCAGAGAATATGGAGTCAGTCACAGCTGCAGGGGCTATTGCTGCCTGGAGTGCTGTTTATATTGACCTCAACCCAGGCACACCTGGGGAGGGCTTGCCGGCAGGGTCAGGCTGCCCAGGTCAGCTAATCCTCAGCCCTCAGGGAATCACATTGTAGAAAATGGACCTCGCTAAGACAGAATATTCGCCAAGGAGAAAAAGGACACAATGCCATTTGCAGCACCGTAGATGAGTCTAGAGGTAATCACGTGACTTGGAGTAAGTCAGAAAGTGAAAGACACATATCATATCATATCACTTATAGGTGTTACCTATAAATTGATACCAGGGCAGATATTTCCACGGAGAAGGGCAATCACAGATTCATTAAACAAACTTATGGTTCACCAAAGGAAAGGTGTGAGGATTGAATTCATTACGATATTGGGGTTAAAAGACATATACAAACACAGTAGACGTATATAATCACCAAAGACGTACGGAGTACCAAGAGAAGACTACTCAACATTCTGTCATAACGTACATGGGAAAAGGATCCCAGGAAGAACAGACATATGTATATGTGTAAAAGAACCACCTCTTGCACACCTACAACAAGCTAAACGTTGTTCTCAAACTTGCTGTAATAAAAAATAAAAAATTAAATTACGGCCTCCCTGGTGGCGCAGTGGTTGAGAGTCCGCCTGCCGATGCAGGGGATGCGGGTTCGTGCCCCGGTCTGGGAGGATACCATATGCCGCGGAGCGGCTGGGCCCGTGAGCCATGGCCGCTGGGCCTGCGCGTCCGGAGCCTGTGCTCCGCAGCGGGAGAGGCCACAACGGTGATAGGCCCGCATACCGCAAAAAGAAAAAAAAAATTAAATTGAAAACACGAACAAGAAGTAGTGAGACAAACTTGAGGGGATTTCTCCTGGCACATTCCGTTCTACATTCCAATCTAGAACGCGACTTCCATTGAGGCTCTGCTGCCCTAGTAACCAGTTTTGGTAAGGGAGAACTGCTGCCATCTTGTGGCCGTTTCACACAACAGCAGCTTTAATCCCAGCGCTAATGGTCAGTGGATATTCCAAATCATTACAGGCCTGTAAATGACACCTGCCCTGAAAACAAATCCTGGGGTCATATATCGACCAAAAAATTCAAAAGACGTCCATATTTCAAAACGACAGTTTCAAGAGGCATATTTCACGCACATTAGTGTTCTGATTCTTTTGCTTTCTTTCTTTCTTTGTTAAAAAAACGGGAATGGAAAAAGGTAACCCTCAGAAGGGGCGAAAACGTTCACAAACGAATCAATGGACAAAGGTTTAATCTCCAATATATATATACAGCTCATGCAGCTTAATATTAATACAACAAACAACCCAATACAAAAATGGGCAGAAGATCTAAATAGACGTTTCTTCAAAGAAGACACAGAGATGGCCAAGACGCACATGAAAAGCTGCTCAACATCACTAATTATTAGAGAAATGCAAATCAAAACTACAATGAGGTAAGACCTCACACCTGTTAGAATCGGCATCATCAGATAATCTACAAACAACAAATTCTGGGGAGGGTGTGGACAAAAGGAACCCTCTTCCGCTATTGGTGGGAATGTAAATTGATACAGTCACTATGGAGAACAGTATGGAGGTTCCTTTAAAAAACTAAAAAGAGAATTACCATAGGATCCAGCAATCCCACTTCTGGGCATATACCCAGAGAAAACCATAAATCACAGAGACACATTCACCACAATGTTCATTGCAGCACTATTTACAATAGCCAGGTAATGGAAGCAACCTAAATGCCCACAGACAGACGAATGGATGAAGATGTGGTACATATATAAAATGGAATATTACTCAGCCATAAAAAGGAATGAAACTGAGTCATTTGTAGTGAAGTTGATGGATCTAGAGACTGTCATACAGAGTGAAGTAAGTCAGAAAGAGAAAAACAAATATTGTATATTAATGCCTATATGTGGAACCTAGAAAAATGCTACAGATGAACTGGTTTGCAGGGCAGAAATAGAGACACAGAGGTAGAGAACAAACGTATGGACACAAAGTGGGGGAAGCCATGGGGTGGTGGTGGTGGGATGAGTTGGGACATTTGGATTGACCTGTATACATGTCTATGCATAAAATAGATAACTAATAATAACCTACTGTATAAAAAAAAATAAAATTAAATTTCAAAAATTTTAAAAATAAAATGTAAAAATAAAACAGAAAAAATGTTCTTCCATTCACACTGATGTATTTATAAGAATGAATTATTTCCATGCTTATATCCTTAAATACATAAAAGAGGAATAAAATCTAACTTGAACCAAAAAAGAAAAAAAAAACTGAACCTAACAGTTTTACAGAGGAAAACACTACCAAGGCAGTTGCTCCACTGGTAAACAATTCTGAAATTGGTCAGAGGTGGGGAATCATCTCCCATAGAGCCAGCAGCCCCGCCCGCCCACGCAAGGAGCGTCCTTATTGCAAAGCTGGGGGACCGTGCCGAGGCCTCTGTGAGTAAACGTGAGCTGAGCCCCAGGCCAGCTGCTGCTGAACTGTTCCCACCCTTCCCAGGTGAAACACCTGAATATGTACAAGGGCTTGAAAGCCTAGAGAAAGGGCCGTGGAGCCACACCAGCGACAGCACGCACTCCACCTTGGTGCCTGCAGGTCAGCCAGGATGGTCCTGGCCACGGGCGCTCTTCTGGAAGCTTTCCATTGCCCTGCCTGAGATATCCCTCCTGTCCCGGCCCCCACTCCTTTTTTTCCTTCCTCACCTCAGCCCGGAGAGATATTCCAGTGGAAGTTATGGGTGACACATCCTCTTCTTTACAGGTGGCAGCCTGGCAACTCCTGCAGAAAGTCCAGTAGAGCCCCACTCACACCGGGCCACCCACAAAGCCGTGGACCCTCACACCCTCCCACCAGCACAGCCCCGAGACTGCTGACGGGGCAGAGAATATGGAGTCAGGCACAGCTGCAGGGGCTATTGCTGCCTGGAGTGCTGTTTATATTGACCTCAACCCAGGCACACCTGGGGAGGGCTTGCCGGCAGGGTCAGGCTGCCCAGGTCAGCTAATCCTCAGCCCTCAGGGAATCACATTGCAGAAAATGGACCTCGCTAAGACAGAGTATTCGCCAAGGAAAAAAAGCACACAATGCCATTTGCAGCACCGTAGATGAGTCTCGAGGTAATCACGTGACTTGGAGTAAGTCAGAAAGTGAAAGACACATATCATATCATATCACTTATAGGTGTTACCTATAAATTGATACCAGGGCAGATATTTCCACGGAGAAGGGCAATCAAAGATTCATTAAACAAACTTATGGTTCACCAAAGGAAAGGTGTGAGGATTGAATTCATTATGATATTGGGGTTAACAGACATATACAAACACAGTAGACGTATATAATCACCAAAGACCTACGGAGTACCAAGAGAAGAGTACTCAACATTCTGTCATAACGAACATGGGAAAAGGATCCCAGGAAGAACAGACATATGTATATGTGTAAAAGAACCACCTCTTGCACACCTACAACAAGCTAAACGTTGTACTCAAACTTGCTGTAATAAAAAATAAAAAATTAAATTAAAAACACGTACAAAAATTAGTGAGAAAAACTTGAGGGGCTTTCTCCTGGTACATTCCGTTCTACATTCCAATCTAGAACGCGACTTCCATTGAGGCTCTGTTGCCTTAGTAAACAGATTTGGTAAGGGAGAACTGCTGCCACCTTGTGGCCGTTTCACACAACAGCAGCTTTAATCCCAGCGCTAATGGTCAGTGGATATTCCAAATCATTACAGGCCTGTAAATGACACCTGCCCAGAAAACAAATCCTGGGGTCATATATCGACCAAAAAATTCAAAAGACGTCCATATTTCAAAACGACAGTTTCAAGAGGCATATTTCACGCACATTAGTGTTCTGCTTCTTTTGATTTCTTTCTTTCTTTGTTAAAAAAACGGGAATGGAAAAAGGCAACCCTCAGAATGGGCGAAAAGTTTCACAAACGAATCAATGGACAAAGGTTTAATCTCCAATATATATAAACAGCTCATGCAGCTTAATATTAATAAAACAAACAACCCAATACAAAAATGGGCAGAAGATCTAAATAGACGTTTCTTCAAAGAAGACACAGAGATGGCCAAGACGCACATGAAAAGCTGTTCAACATCACTAATTATTAGAGAAATGCAAATCAAAACTACAATGAGGTAAGACCTCACACCTGTTAGAATCGGCATCATCAGATAATCTACAAACAACAAATTCTGGGGAGGGTGTGGACAAAAGGAACCCTCTTCCGCTATTGGTGGGAATGTAAATTGATACAGTCACTATGGAGAACAGTATGGAGGTTCCTTTAAAAAACTAAAAAGAGAATTACCATAGGATCCAGCAATCCCACTTCTGGGCAGATACCGAGAGAAAACCATAAATCACAGAGACACATTCACCACAATGTTCATTGCAGCATTATTTACAATAGCCAGGTAATGGAAGCAACCTAAATGCCCACAGACAGACGAATGGATAAAGATGTGGTACATATATAAAATGGAATATTACTCAGCCATAAAAAGGAATGAAACTGAGTCATTTGTAGAGAAGTTGATGGATCTAGAGACTGTCATACAGAGTGAAGTAAGTCAGAAAGAGAAAAACAAATATTGTATATTAATGCCTATATGTGGAACCTAGAAAAATGCTACAGATGAACTGGTTTGCAGGGCAGAAATAGAGACACAGAGGTAGAGAACAAACGTATGGACACAAAGTGGGGGAAGCCATGGGCTGGTGGTGGTGGGATGAGTTGGGAGATTGGGATTGACCTGTATATATGTCTATGCATAAAATAGATAACTAATAATAACCTAGTGTATAAAAAAATAAATAAAATTAAATTTCAAAATTTTTAAAAATAAAATGTAAAAATAAAACAGAAAAAAAGTTCTTCCATTCACACTGTTGTATTTATAAGAATGAATTATTTCCATGCTTATATCTATAAATACATAAAAGAGGAATAAAATCTAACTTGAACCAAAAAAGAAAAAAAAAACAGAACCTAACAGTTATACAGAGGAAAACACTATCAAGGCACTTGCTCCAGTGGTAAACAATTCTGAAATTGGTCAGAGGTGGGGAATCATCTCCCATACAGCCAGCAGCCCCGCCCGCCCACGCAAGGAGCGTCCTTATTGCAAAGCTGGGGGACCGTGCCGAGGCCTCTGTGAGTAAACGTGAGCTGAGCCCCAGGCCAGCTGCTGCTGAACTGTTCCCACCCTTCCCAGGTGAAACACCTGAATATGTACAAGGGCTTGAAAGCCTAGAGGAAGGGCCGTGGAGCCACACCAGCGACAGCACGCAGGCCACCTTGGTGCCTGCAGGTCAGCCAGGATGGTTCTGGCCAGATGCGCTCTTCTGGAAGCTTTCCATTGCCCTGACTATGATACCCCTCCTGTCCCGGCCCCCACTCCTTTTTTTCCTTCCTCACCTCAGCCCGTAGAGATATTCCAGTGGAAGTTATGGGTGACACATCCTCTTCTTTACAGGTGGCAGCCTGGCAACTCCTGCAGAAAGTCCAGCAGAGCCCCACTCACACCGGGCCACCCACAAAGCCGTGGACACTCACACCCTCCCACCAGCACAGCCCCGAGACTGCTGACGGGGCAGAGAATATGGAGTCAGGCACAGCGGCAGGGGCTATTGCTGCCTGGAGTGCTGTTTATATTGACCTCAACCCAGGCACACCTGTGGAGGGCTTGCCGGCAGGGTCAGGCTGCCCAGGTCAGCTAATCCTCAGCCCTCAGGGAATCACATTGCAGAAAATGGACCTCGCTAAGACAGAATATTCGCCAAGGAAAAGAAGCAAACAATGCCATTTGCAGCACCGTAGATGAGTCTAGAGGTTATCACGTGACTTGGAGTAAGTAAGAAAGTGAAAGACACATATCATATCATATCACTTATAGGTGTTACCTATAAATTGATACCAGGGCAGATATTTCCACGGAGAAGGGCAATCACAGATTCATTAAACAAACTTATGGTTCACCAAAGGAAAGGTGTGAGGATTGAATTCATTACGATATTGGGGTTAACAGACATATACAAACACAGTAGACATATATAATCACCAAAGACCTACGGAGTACCAAGAGAAGACTACTCAACATTCTGTCATAACGTACATGGGAAAAGGATCCCAGGAAGAACAGACATATGTATATGTGTAAAAGAACCACCTCTTGCACACCTACAACAAGCTAAACGTTGTACTCAAACTTGCTGTAATAAAAAATAAAAAATTAAATTAAAAACACGAACAAGAAGTAGCGAGACAAACTTGAGGGGCTTTCTCCTGGCACATTCCGTTCTAAATTCCAATCTAGAACGTGACTTCCATTGAGGCTCAGCTGCCCAATAACCAGATTTGGTAAGGGAGAACTGCTGCCACCTTGTGGCCGTTTCACACAACAGCAGCTTTAATCCCAGCGCTAATGGTCAGTGGATATTCCAAATCATTACAGGCCTGTAAATGACACCTGCCCTAAAAACAAATCCTGGGGTCATATATTGACCAAAAAATTCAAAAGACGTCCATATTTCAAAACGACAGTTTCAAGAGGCATATTTCACGCACATTAGTGTTCTGCTTCTTTTGATTTATTTCTTTCTTTGTTAAAAAAATGGGAATGGAAAAGGGCAACCCTCAGAATGGGGGAAAACTTTCACAAACGAATCAATGGACAAAGGTTTAATCTCCAATATTTTTAAACAGCTCATGCAGCTTAATATTAATAAAACAAACAACCCAATACAAAAATCGGCAGAAGATCTAAATAAACGTTTCTTCAAAGAAGACACAGAGATGGCCAAGACGCACATGAAAAGCTGCTCAACATCACTAATTATTAGAGAAATGCTAATCAAAACTATAATGACGTAAGACCTCACACCTGTTAGAATCGGCATCATCAGATAATCTACAAACAACAAATTCTGGGGAGGGTGTGGACAAAAGGAACCCTCTTCCGCTATTGGTGGGAATGTAAATTGATACAGTCACTATGGAGAACAGTATGGAGGTTCCTTTAAAAAACTAAAAACAGAATTACAATAGGATCCAGCAATCCCACTTCTGGGCATATACCCAGAGAAAACCATAAATCACAAAGACACATTCACCACAATGTTCATTGCAGCACTATTTACAATTGCCAGGTAATGGAAGCAACCTAAATGCCCACAGACAGACGAATGGATAAAGATGTGGTACATATATAAAATGGAATATTACTCAGCCATAAAAAGGAATGAAACTGGGTCATTTGTAGAGAAGTTGATGGATGTAGAGACTGTCATACAGAGTGAAGTAAGTCAGAAAGAGAAAAACAAATATTGTATATTAATGCCTATATGTGGAACCTAGAAAAATGCTACAGATGAACTGGTTTGCAGGGCAGAAATAGAGACACAGAGGTAGAGAACAAACGTATGGACACAAAGTGGGGGAAGCCATGGGGTGGTGGTGGTGGGATGAGTTGGGAGATTGGGATTGACCTGTATACATGTCTATGCATAAAATAGATAAATAATAATAACCTACTGTATAAAAAAAATAAATAAAATTAAATTTCAAAAATTTTAAAAATAAAATGTAAAAATAAAACAGAAAAAATGTACTTCCATTCACACTGATGTATTTATAAGAATGAATTATTTCCATGCTTATATCCATAAATACATAAAAGAGGAATAAAATCTAACTTGAACCAAAAAAGAAAAAAAAAACTGAACCTAACAGTTATACAGAGGAAAACACTACCAAGGCACTTGCTCCAGTGGTAAACAATTCTGAAATTGGTCCGAGGTTGGGAATCAACTCCCATACAGCCAGCAGCCCCGCCCGCCCACGCAATGAGCGTCCTTATTGCAAAGTTGGGGGACCGTGCCGAGGCCTCTGTGAGTAAACGTGAGCTGAGCCCCAGGCCAGCTGCTGCTGAACTGTTCCCACCCTTCCCAGGTGAAATACCTGAATATGTACAAGGGTTTGAAAGACTAGAGGAAGGGCCGTGGAGCCACACCAGCGAAAGCACGCAGGCCATCGTGGTGCCTGCAGGTCAGCCAGGATGGTCCTGGCCACGGGCGCTCTTCTGGAAGCTTTCCATTGCCCTGCCTGAGATACCCCTCCTGTTCCGGCCCCCACTCCTTTTTTTCCTTACTCACCTCAGCCCGGAGAGATACTCCAGTGGAAGTTATGGGTGACACAACCTCTTCTTTACAGGTGGCAGCCTGGCAACTCCTTCAGAAAGTCCAGCAGAGCCCCACTCACACCGGGGCACCCACAAAGCCGTGGACCCTCACACCCTCCCACCAGCACAGCCCCGAGACTGCTGACGGGGCAGAGAATATGGAGTCAGGCACAGCTGCAGGAGCTATTGCTGCCTGGAGTCCTGTTTATATTGACCTCAACCCAGGCACACCTGGGGAGGGCTTGCCGGCAGGGTCAGGCTGCCCAGGTCAGCTAATCCTCAGCCCTCAGGGAATCACATTGCAGAAAATGGACCTCGCTAAGACAGAATATTAGCCAAGGAAAAAAAGCACACAATGCCATTTGCAGCACCGTAGATGAGTCTAGAGGTAATCACGTGACTTGGAGTAAGTCAGAAAGTGAAAGACACATATCATATCATATCACTTATAGGTGTTACCTATAAATTGATACCAGGGCAGATATTTCCACGGAGAAGGGCAATCAAAGATTCATTAAACAAACTTATGGTTCACCAAAGGAAAGGTGTGAGGATTGAATTCATTATGATATTGGGGTTAACAGACATATACAAACACAGTAGACGTATATAATCACCAAAGACCTACGGAGTACCAAGAGAAGAGTACTCAACATTCTGTCATAACGAACATGGGAAAAGGATCCCAGGAAGAACAGACATATGTATATGTGTAAAAGAACCACCTCTTGCACACCTACAACAAGCTAAACGTTGTACTCAAACTTGCTGTAATAAAAAATAAAAAATTAAATTAAAAACACGAACAAAAATTAGTGAGAAAAACTTGAGGGGCTTTCTCCTGGTACATTCCGTTCTACATTCCAATCTAGAACGCGACTTCCATTGAGGCTCTGCTGCCTTAGTAACCAGATTTGGTAAGGGAGAACTGCTGCCACCTTGTGGCCGTTTCACACAACAGCAGCTTTAATCCCAGCGCTAATGGTCAGGGGATATTCCAAATCATTACAGGCCTGTAAATGACACCTGGCCAGAAAACAAATCCTGGGGTCATATATCGACCAAAAAATTCAAAAGACGTCCATATTTCAAAACGACAGTTTCAAGAGGCATATTTCACGCACATTAGTGTTCTGCTTCTTTTGATTTCTTTCTTTCTTTGTTAAAAAAACGGGAATGGAAAAAGGCAACCCTCAGAATGGGCGAAAACTTTCACAAACGAATCAATGGACAAAGGTTTAATCACCAATATATATAAACAGCTCATGCAGCTTAATATTAATAAAACAAACAACCCAATACAAAAATGGGCAGAAGATCTAAATAGACGTTTCTTCAAAGAAGACACAGAGATGGCCAAGACGCACATGAAAAGCTGCTCAACATCACTAATTATTAGAGAAATGCAAATCAAAACTACAATGAGGTAAGACCTCACACCTGTTACAATCGGCATCATCAGATAATCTACAAACAACAAATACTGGGGAGGGTGTGGACAAAAGGAACCCTCTTCCGCTATTGGTGGGAATGTAAATTGATACAGTCACTATGGAGAACAGTATGGAGGTTCCTTTAAAAAACTAAAAAGAGAATTACCATAGGATCCAGCAATCCCACTTCTGGGCAGATACCGAGAGAAAACCATAAATCACAGAGACACATTCACCACAATGTTCATTGCAGCATTATTTACAATAGCCAGGTAATGGAAGCAACCTAAATGCCCACAGACAGACGAATGGATAAAGATGTGGTACATATATAAAATGGAATATTACTCAGCCATAAAAAGGAATGAAACTGAGTCATTTGTAGAGAAGTTGATGGATCTAGAGACTGTCATACAGAGTGAAGTAAGTCAGAAAGAGAAAAACAAATATTGTATATTAATGCCTATATGTGGAACCTAGAAAAATGCTACAGATGAACTGGTTTGCAGGGCAGAAATAGAGACACAGAGGTAGAGAACAAACGTATGGACACAAAGTGGGGGAAGCCATGGGGTGGTGGTGTTGGGATGAGTTGGGAGATTGGGATTGACCTGTATACATGTCTATGCATAAAATAGATAACTAATAATAACCTAGTGTATAAAAAAATAAATAAAATTAAATTTCAAAATTTTTAAAAATAAAATGTAAAAATAAAACAGAAAAAACGTTCTTCCATTCACACTGTTGTATTTATAAGAATGAATTATTTCCATGCTTATATCTATAAATACATAAAAGAGGAATAAAATCGAACTTGAACCAAAAAAGAAAAAAAAAACTGAACCTAACAGTTATACAGAGGAAAACACTACCAAGGCACTTGCTCCAGTGGTAAACAATTCTGAAATTGGTCAGAGGTGGGGAATCATCTCCCATAGAGCCAGCAGCCCCGCCCGCCCACGCAAGGAGCGTCCTTATTGCAATGCTGGGGGACCGTGCCGAGGCCTCTGTGAGTAAACGTGAGCTGAGCCCCAGGCCAGCTGCTGCTGAACTGTTCCCACCCTTCCCAGGTGAAACACCTGAATACGTACAAGGGCTTGAAAGCCTAGAGGAAGGGCCGTGGAGCCACACCAGCGACAGCACGCAGGCCACCTTGGTGCCTGCAGGTCAGCCAGGATGGTTCTGGCCAGGGGCGCTCTTCTGGAAGCTTTCCATTGCCCTGCCTGAGATACACTTCCTGTCCCGGCCCCCACTCCTTTTTTTCCTTCCTCACCTCAGCCCGGAGAGATATTCCAGTGGAAGTTATGGGTGACACATCCTCTTCTTTACAGGTGGCAGCCTGGCAACTCCTGCAGAAAGTCCAGCAGAGCCCCACTCACACCGGGCCACCCACAAAGCCGTGGACCCTCACACCCTCCCACCAGCACAGCCCCGAGACTGCTGACGGGGCAGAGAATATGGAGTCAGGCACAGCGGCAGGGGCTATTGCTGCCTGGAGTGCTGTTTATATTGACCTCAACCCAGGCACACCTGGGGAGGGCTTGCCGGCAGGGTCAGGCTGCCCAGGTCAGCTAATCCTCAGCCCTCAGGGAATCACATTGCAGAAAATGGACCTTGCTAAGACACAATATTCGCCAAGGAAAAGAAGCACACAATGCCATTTCCAGCACCGTAGATGAGTCTAGAGGTAATCACGTGACATGGAGTAAGTAAGAAAGTGAAAGACACATATCATATCATATCACTTATAGGTGTTACCTATAAATTGATACCAGGGCAGATATTTCCACGGAGAAGGGCAATCACAGATTCATTAAACAAACTTATGGTTCACCAAAGGAAAGGTGTGAGGATTTAATTCATTACGATATTGGGGTTAACAGACATATACAAACACAGTAGACATATATAATCACCAAAGACCTACGGAGTACCAAGAGAAGACTACTCAACATTCTGTCATAACGTACATGGGAAAAGGATCCCAGGAAGAACAGACATATGTATATGTGTAAAAGAACCACCTCTTGCACACCTACAACAAGCTAAACGTTGTACTCAAACTTGCTGTAATAAAAAATAAAAAATTAAATTAAAAACACGAACAAGAAGTAGCGAGACAAACTTGAGGGGCTTTCTCCTGGCACATTCCGTTCTAAATTCCAATCTAGAACGTGACTTCCATTGAGGCTCTGCTGCCCAATAAACAGATTTGGTAAGGGAGAACTGCTGCCACCTTGTGGCCGTTTCATACAACAGCAGCTTTAATCCCAGCGCTAATGGTCAGTGGATATTCCAAATCATTACAGGCCTGTAAATGACACCTGCCCTGAAAACAAATCCTGGGGTCATATATCGACCAAAAAATTCAAAAGACGTCCATATTTCAAAACGACAGTTTCAAGAGGCATATTTCACGCACATTAGTGTTCTGATTCTTTTGCTTTCTTTCTTTCTTTGTTAAAAAAACGGGAATGGAAAAAGGCAACCCTCAGAATGGGCGAAAACTTTCATAAACGAATCAATGGACAAAGGTTTAATCTCCAATATATATAAACAGCTCATGCAGCTTAATATTAATAAAACAAACAACCCAATACAAAAATGGGCAGAAGGTCTAAATAGACGTTTCTTCAAAGAAGACACAGAGATGGCCAAGACGCACATGAAAAGATGCTCAACATCACTAATTATTAGAGAAATGCAAATCAAAACTACAATGAGGTAAGACCTCACACCTGTTAGAATCGGCATCACAGATAATCTACAAACAACAAATACTTGGGGGGGTGTGGACAAAAGGAACCCTCTTCCGCTATTGGTGGGAATGTAAATTGATACAGTCACTATGGAGAACAGTATGGAGGTTCCTTTAAAAAACTAAAAAGAGAATTACCATAGGATCCAGCAATCCCACTTCTGGGCATATACCCAGAGAAAACCATAAATAACAGAGACAGATTCACCACAATGTTCATTGCAGCACTATTTACAATAGCCAGGTAATGGAAGCAACCTAAATGCCCACAGACAGACGAATGGATAAAGATGTGGTACATATATAAAATGGAATATTACTCAGCCATAAAAAGAAATGAAACTGAGTCATTTGTAGAGAAGTTGATGGATCTAGAGACTGTCATACAGAGTGAAGTAAGTCAGAAAGAGAAAAACAAATATTGTATATTAATGCCTATATGTGGAACCTAGAAAAATGGTACAGATGAACTGGTTTGCAGGGCAGAAATAGAGACACAGAGGTAGAGAACAAACGTATGGACACAAAGTGGGGGAAGCCATGGGGTGGTGGTGGTGGGATGAGTTGGGAGATTTGGATTGACCTGTATACATGTCTATGCATAAAATAGATAACTAATAATAACCTACTGTATAAAAAAACATAAATTAAATTAAATTTCAAAAATTTTAAAAATAAAATGTAAAAATGAAACAGAAAAAATGTTCTTCCATTCACACTGATGTATTTATAAGAATGAATTATTTCCATGCTTATATCCATAAATACATAAAAGAGGAATAAAATCTAACTTGAACCAAAAAAGAAAAAAAAAACTGAACCTAACAGTTATACAGAGGAAAACACTACCAAGGCACTTGCTCCAGTGGTAAACAATTCTGAAATTGGTCAGAGGTGGGGAATCATCTCCCATACAGCCAGCAGCCCCGCCCGCCCACGCAAGGAGCGTCCTTATTGCAAAGCTGGGGGACCGTGCCGAGGCCTCTGTGAGTAACCGTGAGCTGAGCCCCAGGCCAGCTGCTGCTGAACTGTTCCCACCCTTCCCAGGTGAAACACCTGAATATGTACAAGGGCTTGAAAGCCTAGAGGAAGGGCCATGGAGCCACACCAGCGACAGCACGCAGGCCACCTTGGTGCCTGCAGGTCAGCCAGGATGGTCCTGGCCACGGGCGCTCTTCTGGAAGCTTTCCATTGCCCTGCCTGAGATACCCCTCCTGTCCCGGCCCCCACTCCTTTTTTTCCTTCCTCACCTTAGCCCGGAGAGATATTCCAGTGGAAGTTATGGGTGACACATCCTCTTCTTTACAGGTGGCAGCCTGGCAACTCCTGCAGAATGTCCAACAGAGCCCCACTCACACCGGGCCACCCACAAAGCCGTGGACCCTCACACCCTCCCACCAGCACAGCCCCGAGACAGCTGACGGGGCAGAGAATAAGGAGTCAGGCACAGCTGCAGGGGCTATTGCTGCCTGGAGTGCTGTTTATATTGACCTCAACCCAGGCACACCTGGGGAGGGCTTGCCGGCAGGGTCAGGCTGCCCAGGTCAGCTAATCCTCAGCCCTCAGGGAATCACATTGCAGAAAATGGACCTCGCTAAGACAGAGTATTCGCCAAGGAAAAAAAGCACACAATGCCATTTGCAGCACTGTAGATGAGTCTAGAGGTAATCACGTGACTTGGAGTAAGTCAGAAAGTGAAAGACACATATCATATCATATCACTTATAGGTGTGACCTATAAATTGATACCAGGGCAGATATTTCCACGGAGAAGGGCAATCACAGATTCATTAAACAAACTTATGGTTCACCAAAGGAAAGGTGTGAGGATTGAATTCATTATGATATTGGGGTTAACAGACATATACAAACACAGTAGACGTATATAATCACCAAAGACCTACGGAGTACCAAGAGAAGACTACTCAACATTCTGTCATAACGAACATGGGAAAAGGATCCCAGGAAGAACAGACATATGTATATGTGTAAAAGAACCACCTCTTGCACACCTACAACAAGCTAAACGTTGTACTCAAGCTTGCTGTAATAAAAAATAAAAAATTTAATTAAAAACACGGTCAAGAATTAGTGAGAAAAACTTGAGGGGCTTTCTCCTGGTACATTCCGATCTACATTCCAATCTAGAACGCGACTTCCATTGAGGCTCTGCTGCCCTAGTAACCAGATTTGGTAAGGGAGAACTGCTGCCACCTTGTGGCCGTTTCACACAACAGCAGCTTTAATCCCAGCGCTAATGGTCAGTGGATATTCCAAATCATTACAGGCCTGTAAATGACACCTGCCCTGAAAACAAATCCTGGGGTCATATATCGACCAAAAAATTCAAAAGACGTCCATATTTCAAAACGACAGTTTCAAGAGGCATATTTCACGCACATTAGTGTTCTGCTTCTTTTGATTTATTTCTTTCTTTGTTAAAAAAATGGGAATGGAAAAGGGCAACCCTCAGAATGGGGGAAAACTTTCACAAACGAATCAATGGACAAAGTTTTAATCTCCAATATATATAAACAGCTCATGCAGCTTAATATTAATAAAACAAACAACCCAATACAAAAATCGGCAGAAGATCTAAATAGACGTTTCTTCAAAGAAGACACAGAGATGGCCAAGACGCACATGAAAAGCTGCTCAACATCACTAATTATTAGAGAAATGCAAATCAAAACTACAATGACGTAAGACCTCACACCTGTTAGAATCGGCATCATCAGATAATCTACAAACAACAAATTCTGGGGAGGGTGTGGACAAAAGGAACCCTCTTCCGCTATTGGTGGGAATGTAAATTGATACAGTCACTATGGAGAACAGTATGGAGGTTCCTTTAAAAAACTAAAAACAGAATTACAATAGGATCCAGCAATCCCACTTCTGGGCATATACCCAGAGAAAACCATAAATCACAAAGACACATTCACCACAATGTTCATTGCAGCACTATTTACAATAGCCAGGTAATGGAAGCAACCTAAATGCCCACAGACAGACGAATGGATAAAGATGTGGTACATATATTAAATTGAATATTACTCAGCCATAAAAAGGAATGAAACTGGGTCATTTGTAGAGAAGTTGATGGATGTAGAGACTGTCATACAGAGTGAAGTAAGTCAGAAAGAGAAAAACAAATATTGTATATTAATGCCTATATGTGGAACCTAGAAAAATGCTACAGATGAACTGGTTTGCAGGGCAGAAATAGAGACACAGAGGTAGAGAAAAAACGTATGGACACAAAGTGGGGGAAGCCATGGGGTGGTGGTGGTGGGATGAGTTGGGAGATTGGGATTGACCTGTATACATGTCTATGCATAAAATAGATAAATAATAATAACCTACTGTATAAAAAAATAAATAAAATTAAATTTCAAAAATTTTAAAAATAAAATGTAAAAATAAAACAGAAAAAATGTACTTCCATTCACACTAATGTATTTATAAGAATGAATTATTTCCATGCTTATATCCATAAATACATAAAAGAGGAATAAAATCTAACTTGAACTAAAAAAGAAAAAAAAAACTGAACCTAACAGTTATACAGAGGAAAACACTACCAAGGCACTTGCTCCAGTGGTAAACAATTCTGAAATTGGTCAGAGGTGGGGAATAATCTCCCATAGAGCCAGCAGCCCCGCCCGCCCACGCAAGGAGCGTCCTTATTGCAAAGCTGGGGGACAGTGCCGAGGCCTCTGTGAGTAAACGTGAGCTGAGCCCCAGGCCAGCTGCTGCTGAACTGTTCCCACCCTTCCCAGGTGAAACACCTGAATATGTACAAGGGCTTGAAAGCCTAGAGGAAGGGCCGTGGAGCCACACCAGTGACAGCACGCAGGCCACCTTGGTGCCTGCAGGTCAGCCAGGATGGTTCTGGCCAGGGGCGCTCTTCTGGAAGCTTTCCATTGCCCTGCCTGAGATACCCCTCCTGTCCCGGCCCCCACTCCTTTTTATCCTTACTCACCTCAGCCCGGAGAGATACTCCAGTGGAAGTTATGGGTGACACATCCTCTTCTTTACAGGTGGCAGCCTGGCAACTCCTGCAGATAGTCCAGCAGAGCCCCACTCACACCAGGCCACCCACAAAGCCGTGGACCCTCACACCCTCCCACCAGCACAGCCCCGAGACTGCTGACGGTGCAGAGAATTTGGAGTCAGGCACAGCTGCAGGGGCTATTGCTGCCTGGAGTGCTGTTTATATTGACCTCAACCAAGGCACACCTGGGGAGGGCTTGCCGGCAGGGTCAGGCTGCCCAGGTCAGCTAATCCTCAGTCCTCAGGGAATCACATTGCAGAAAATGGACCTCGCTAAGACAGAATATTAGCCAAGGAGAAAAAGCACACAATGCCATTTGCAGCACCGTAGATGAGTCTAGAGGTAATCACGTGACTTGGAGTAACTCAGAAAGTGAAAGACACATATCATATCATATCACTTATAGGTGTTACCTATAAATTGATACCAGGGCAGATATTTCCACGGAGAAGGGCAATCAAAGATTCATTAAACAAACTTATGGTTCACCAAAGGAAAGGTGTGAGGATTGAATTCATTATGATATTGGGGTTAACAGACATATAAAAACACAGTAGACGTATATAATCACCAAAGACCTACGGAGTACCAAGAGAAGAGTACTCAACATTCTGTCATAACGAACATGGGATAAGGATCCCAGGAAGAACAGACATATGTATATGTGTAAAAGAACCACCTCTTGCACACCTACAACAAGCTAAACGTTGTACTCAAACTTGCTGTAATAAAAAATAAAAAATTTAATTAAAAACACGAACAAGAATTAGTGAGAAAAACTTGAGGGGCTTTCTCCTGGTACATTCTGTTCTACATTCCAATCTAGAACGCGACTTCCATTGAGGCTCTGCTGCCCTAGTAACCAGATTTGGTAAGGGAGAACTGCTGCCACCTTGTGGCCGTTTCACACAACAGCAGCTTTAATCCTAGTACTAATGGTCAGTGGATATTCCAAATCATTACAGGCCTGTAAATGACACCTGCCCTGAAAACAAATCCTGGGGTCATATATCGACCAAAAAATTCAAAAGACGTCCATATTTCAAAACGACAGTTTCAAGAGGCATATTTCACGCACATTAGTGTTCTGCTTCTTTTGATTTATTTCTTTCTTTGTTAAAAAAACGGGAATGGGAAAGGGCAACACTCAGAATGGGGGAAAACTTTCACAAACGAATCAATGGACAAAGGTTTAATCTCCAATATATATAAACAGCTCATGCAGCTTAATATTAATAAAACAAACAACCCAATACAAAAATGGGCAGAAGATCTAAATAGACGTTTCTTCAAAGAAGACACAGAGATTGCCAAGACGCAAAGGAAAAGCTGCTCAACATCACTAATTATTAGAGAAATGCAAATCAAAACTACAATGAGGTAAGACCTCACACCTGTTAGAATCGGCATCATCAGATAATCTACAAACAACAAATTCTGGGGAGGGTGTGGACAAAAGGAACCCTCTTCCGCTATTGGTGGGAATGTAAATTGATACAGTCACTATGGAGAACAGTATGGAGGTTCCTTTAAAAAACTAAAAAGAGAATTACCATAGGATCCAGCAATCCCACTTCTGGGCATATACCCAGAGAAAACCATAAATCACAAAGACACATTCACCACAATGTTCATTGCAGCACTATTTACAATAGCCAGGTAATGGAAGCAACCTAAATGCCCACAGACAGACGAATGGATAAAGATGTGGTACATATATAAAATGGAATATTACTCAGCCATAAAAAGGAATGAAACTGGGTCATTTGTAGAGAAGTTGATGGATCTAGAGACTGTCATACAGAGTGAAGTAAGTCAGAAAGAGAAAAACAAATATTGTATATTAATGCCTATATGTGGAACCTAGAAAAATGCTGCAGATGAACTGGTTTGCAGGGCAGAAATAGAGACACAGAGGTAGAGAACAAACGTATGGACACAAAGTGGGGGAAGCCATGGGGTGGTGGTGGTGGGATGAGTTGGGAGATTGGGATTGACCTGTATACATGTATATGCATAAAATAGATAACTAATAATAACCTAGTGTATAAAAAAATAAATAAAATTAAATTTCAAAATTTTTAAAAATAAAATGTAAAAATAATACAGAAAAAGAGTTCTTCCATTCACACAGATGTATTTATAAGAATGAATTATTTCCATGCTTATATCCATAAATACATAAAAGAGGAATGAAATCTAACTTGAACCAAAAAAGAAAAAAAAAACTGTACCTAACTGTTATACAGAGGAAAACAATACCAAGGCACTTTCTCCAGTGGTAAACAATTCTGAAATTGGTCAGAGGTGGGGAATCATCTCCCCTAGAGACAGCAGCCCCGCCCACCCACGCCAGGAGCGTCCTTATTGCAAAGCTGGGGGACCGTGCCGAGGCCTCTGTGAGTAAACGTGAGCTGAGCCCCAGGCCAGCTGCTGCTGAACTGTTCCCACCCTTCCCAGGTGAAACACCTGAATATGTACAAGGGCTTGAAAGCCTAGAGGAAGGGCCGTGGAGCCACACCAGTGACAGCACGCAGGCCACCTTGGTGCCTGCAGGTCAGCCAGGATGGTCCTGGCCACGGGCGCTCTTCTGGAAGCTTTCCATTGCCCTGCCTGAGATACCCCTCCTGTCCCGGCCCCCACTCCTTTTTTTCCTTCCTCACCTCAGCCCGGAGAGATATTCCAGTGGAAGTTATGGGTGACACATCCTCTTCTTTACAGGTGGCAGCCTAGAAAATCCTGCAGAAAGTCCAGCAGAGCCCCACTCACACCGGGCCACCCACAAAGCCGTGGACCCTCACACCCTCCCACCAGCACAGCCCCGAGACTGCTCACGGGGCAGAGAATATGGAGTCAGGCACAGCTGCAGGGGCTATTGCTGCCTGGAGTGCTGTTTATATTGACCTCAACCCAGGCACACCTGGGGAGGGCTTGCCGGCAGGGTCAGGCTGCCCAGGTCAGCTAATCCTCAGCCCTCAGGGAATCACATTGCAGAAAATGGACCTCGCTAAGACAGAATATTCGCCAAGGAAAAGAAGCACACAATGCCATTTTCAGCACCGTAGATGAGTCTAGAGGTAATCACGTGTCTTGGAGTAAGTCAGAAAGTGAAAGACACATATCATATCATATCACTTATAGGTGTTACTTATAAATTGATACCAGGGCAGATATTTCCACGGAGAAGGGCAATCAAAGATTCATTAAACAAACTTATGGTTCACCAAAGAAAGGTGTGAGGATTGAATTCATTATGATATTGGGGTTAACAGACATATACAAACACAGTAGACCTATATAATCACCAAAGACCTACGGCGTACCAAGAGAAGACTACTCAACATTTTGTCATAACGAACATGGGAAAAGGATCCCAGGAAGAACAGACATATGTATATGTGTAAAAGAACCACCTCTTGCACACCTACAACAAGCTAAACGTTGTACTCAAACTTGCTGTAATAAAAAATAAAAAATTAAATTAAAAACACGAACAAGAATTAGTGAGAAAAACTTGAGGGGATTCCTCCTGGTACATTCCGTTCTACATTCCAAACTAGAACGTGACTTCCATTGAGGCTCTGCTGCCCTAGTAACCAGATTTGGTAAGGGAGAACTGCTGCCACCTTGTGGCCGTTTCACACAACAGCAGCTTTAATCCCAGCGCTAATGGTCAGTGGATATTCCAAATCATTACAGGCCTGTAAATGACACCTGTCCCGAAAACAAATTCTGGGGTCATATATCGACCAAAAAATTCAAAAGACGTCCATATTTCAAAACGACAGTTTCAAGAGGCATATTTCACGCACATTAGTGTTCTGCTTCTTTTGATTTCTTTCTTTCTTTGTTAAAAAAACGGGAATGGAAAAAGGCCACCCTCAGAATGGGCGAAAACGTTCACAAACGAATCAATGGACAAAGGTTTAATCTCCAATATATATAAACAGCTCATGCAGCTTAATATTAATACAACAAACAACCCAATACAAAGATGGGCAGAAGATCTAAATAGACGTTTCTTCAAAGAAGACACAGAGATGGCCAAGACGCACATGAAAAGCTGCTCAACATCACTAATTATTAGAGAAATGCAAATCAAAACTACAATGACGTAAGACCTCACACCTGTTAGAATCGGCATCATCAGATAATCTACAAACAACAAATTCTGGGGAGGGTGTGGACAAAAGGAACCCCCTTCCGCTATTGGTGGGAATGTAAATGGATACAGTCACTATAGAGAACAGTATGGAGGTTCCTTTAAAAAAC
>NW_027672259.1:0-167000 GCF_964165515.1 Mesoplodon bidens | reverse complement strand
AAGAAGGGACTAATTACAAGGAATGCAGGCAGCCTCTAGAAGACAGAAAGGGAAAGGAAACAGATACTCCTGTAGGGCTTCAAAAGGAACAAGCCCTGAGACACCTTGACTAATATCAGACTACTAAGCTGCAAAAACTTTCTTTCACAAAGGGTCAAGGAGGGCTGGGAGCACATATGTGCTGCCCACCTGGACAGAGGGGGACCTGTGAGGCTGACCTACAGATTCTGTGGAGGTGGAGAGACATGAGCCCCTTTCTTCTCCAAGCTCTTTGCAGGGTCCAGCAGAGAGTCATGCCACCTGTGGAAGCCTGCGGCCCCAGTTTTGCATGCTGGTGGTGTAGGGGTCATGTTCAGGGAATCTCTGTTGTCCTAACACCTGCCTGGGTCCTGGGGAAGGAATCAGAAGTCAGAAGCAGGAGAAGAGCCTTTGGCCAGCAGGGAAGGGGGGGTGAGGCCCAGGGCAGGTCCATAAAAGATCAGAGCATCTCAGTGCTTTAGGAGGAAGGGGCTTCAGAGGTGGGCCAGCACAGGCTGTGACAGAGGCTAAGCGGACTGGGAGGGGAGGCACTTCTGGGAGACAGCGGGGGTCTACTCCCTGCCCCTCATTGTTTGCTCATCTCACTCTAATGAGGGGGTCATTTCCCCTGCTCTGATGATTCGAAGCCTCTGCCGACACCCACAGGACGGTGACTGAGGCCTCCACACTCCTCAGCATGGATCCCAGCTCCCACTCAGATCTGGGGCCACAGACACCTCTCCCACCCCCTGCCGCCCCTGTGAGCAAGCTGTTCTTGTGAAACGTGGTCATAGTTTGTTAGGAGGACCTGTTTCCTATGGGGATACAAACCAGTGTTGATACCAGTACACACACACGTCCAGCCATGGGTGCAAAGGGAAGGGACAGTAGCTCTGGGGTGTCTCTGCAGACCCGGAGGCCCCGGACGCCAGTCCCCACGGCCACAGCCACATGGGTCCTCCTCCCTCAGTTGAACGAGATGCTGCTGCACAGAGATCCCACAAGTTCCACAAAGGGGCCCGACTGTCCTTTCCCTTATACACACCTTTAACGGGGGCCCCATGAATCTCCCCACACCCGTTCCCCTTGTTGCATCCTCATTGGGATGAAGAGGTAGCTGCCTCCACCACTCTCCACATTGCAATAATCCCAGTGGGACTAGAGGATGCTCCCGCTACGATGAGGCAGACAGTCCCGTCCCCATGGCCAAGACTTTTCGTCTCTGGTCAGGCCACCCACACAGGAAACCCTGGATGAGCGGAGGGTCATCCCAGCGCCGTCGTCTGGCCACGTGAGGAAAGCAGAGAGAAGCTCCATAATGACAAGGGCCGTCTCCAGGCTCCATCCTAGAAACTGGTGAGTGTCCAGAGGGCTGAAAGGCACAAGAGCAGCTCTGCCTCCCCAGAAGGTTCAGGGATGCAGAAGACGGTACAGATGCCCCAGAAGGGCCCTAGCCAAGCAGGCGTTAGAGAAGGGGCTGATGAGGGGGTCCCTGGGGAAAGTGAGAGCTGTGCGTTCCCAGGGGCAGCCTGAGGAGTCCTTGTCTATGTGGAGGAAGGGTGTGGCCACCTGTAGACCCAGAGCTCCTGTGACCTCCCTCATCCTTCCTTCCTCTCAGGATCGCTCTCTGTGGAGCAGCTCAACACCAACAAGATGACAGTGGCCTGAGAGCATTTCCCACGAAAACGATCTTTGTTCACAATTTACATACATCACTCCAAAGATCCTCCTCCCACACCCACCTCCCCCACCTCCCTAACCCCCCCACAATCCCGCTCCCCCTCCCCACCCTGGTGGTCCTGCCCCCCTCCCTTCCCCCCACATCATCCAGGATCAGCACTGGGAGCAGGAGGAGCCCCTAGGCTCCCCAGGGGGCTGCCCTGGGGCCTCGCCCTGGAGGGCCGGCCCAGCTGTTCCCTACTGGCTGCAGTGCTTCTTCCTCCTCTTCCCACGCTTCTTTGTGTCAAACGGGTCACGCTTTCTCTTTCTCAGCTGTGAGGGGCGAGCCAGCCCCAGAGCCAAGGCTGGCCTCCCAGAGACGCCGAGGCCAGCCCCGGGGATGGGCAGCTTCTCAGCAGCGGCTGGGCGTCCACACAGAGCCCGCTTCCTCGACTTGGGAGCGGCTGGTGGAGCTGGGCTGAGGCCTCTTTTCTGAGAGGAGGGGGACTGGGGAACACTCTGGGCCCCCCAACCTCCAGAGGAAGCCAGGGCTGAGACATGTGCAGGACTGAGGGACATCCTGAAAGGCACCAGTATATGCTGAGAGTCTACGATGAAGACGCTTTGGAGCACCTCCTCGTTCTCACTGGACCCGTCCCTGGGCACTCGGGCCTCCCGAAGAGTAGAGGCCTTTCTGAGAACAGACGCATCCCTGGATCTCAATAGAGGGCCGGTGCGCCTTTGACCCTGGGGAGGGGAGAGCCGTACGGGCCGGAATATAGAGAACTCCTGACGTCCTCCAGAGGGAACAAAGACTTTGGGCCTGCACAGGGCAGTGTCTGTTTGGATGAGCCTATGAAGAGCCTCAGAATCAATCTCTGGTGGGCAGGCTTCATCACTGACCCCTAGATGGGGGTCTTGGTCGTGCCTCTGGGCACCTTGGCCGGCGTCGGACTCAGAAGGACTTGAGGCCATTCCGGGTGCACTGTGACTCGGGGCTGCCCGCACACTTTCAAGGCCAGGAGTCGTTTCTGCACCAGCTGGTAGGAGGGAGGAGGACAGTGACGGCTCCACACACACGTGTGAGAGGAGGAGCACTGGGCAGTGGGACAATGGCCCTGGGGGGGAGGAGGGGACGGGCGACCCCAGGACTCGAATCCAAATACAGACACTGTGGCAGTCCTGCCATCCTCCTGCAACTGATTCCGAGCTTTGTGACCTTCCCTCCCCTCCCGGCTCCCCATCCTCTCCTTCCTTTCACCCTGCACTGCACCCACCCCAGAACGGGCCCTTCCCCATGCCAGGTGTCCCAGGCAGGGGAGGGATGGACAGCGCTATGTGGCCCTCCTGTTCTGGGGCCCTACCTCTCCCCTGTTCACTGGGGTCCCTCTGTGCCCTGGTCTTCCTGAGTGTCCCTTGTGTCCCCTGTTCTACCGGGGATCCCTCCCTCCTCTGGCTCCCCTGGGTCATCTGGGTTCCCCTGTCCCCTGGATCACCTGGGGTCCCCCTCCCGTGGGGTCCCCTGGCTCCCTGAGTGTCCCTCTCCCTCCCCTGTCTCACTTCTTCGGGGGTGAGCCCTTCCTCCTGCTCCAGCTCCTTCTCTAGGGCCAAGAGATCCAGCTGTGGGTCTGGGGAAAGCAAATCTGCCAGGAATCCAGGGTGAATGACTGCCTCCACCTAGAACAGAAAGAAGAGGCTGTGAGCATCCTCGGCCAGGAGTGGCCTGTGAGACAAGAAGGCCAGGAGGGAAAGTGAAAAGCAGAGACCCACCCCACTCTCCTCCACAAGGCGGGGATGGTCAGCGCGCACACACACACACACACGCAAACATGCACATACACAGTCACACACAAAAGAGCACATATACAGAGGCACAAACACAGACACAAAGGCATACACACAGATAGACACAAACATGTACACACAAACATCTGTGTAAACCTCCCCTAACAACAGGCTCAGGAACAAGGAGCTGAGCTTAAGTCCCAACGGCCTGAGCAGAACCCAGATCTTGGGTGCTGAGAGTTCCATGCCCTGGCATCTTGCAGACCCCAGTCTCCAGGCCTAGCCTACTTTGGTGACAAAGTCCTCCTGGGAACACAGCTTGTCGATATAGCTTAAGAGATCCGGGTCCGAGTAGGTGCCGTCCTCTTCCTGCTGCAGCTCATTTCCGTCCTCTCCCCATTCTGCATCTGAGTTGCCTGTGGCTGAGTGGACGGGCCCCACCAGCGCCTCCATGATGTCCATATACTCCCTCACAGCCTCAGGTGGAATGTCCTCGGGTGCCTTGGGCTCCGGGGGTCGCTGGGACCCGTGTGGCTTCGGGCGGGAGGGCTGGGCCCTGGGGCCGGACATCCTGGGAGCACAGGCTGCGGCAGAGCAGGAGGAAGGGAAGGAAGGTGAGGGGCTCCCGGTCCACCTCCTGACCACCGAGCGCACGCTGGTGAGGGCACTGTTGGGGGACATTGATGTGGGTGTGGGGGGGTCAGGACCACCTGGAGCTTCATGCACAGTTGGAGGGGGGAGGTAAGGGGGCATCTAAGAGAGTCACATATAAGGAAGTGGGGAACCTCCAATTTTCCAGGGGTGTCCCCATCAAGCCCACTTCTTAGGCAGACTTTGTGTGCAGTCCTTTGACAGGGAGGCGTGAGAGAAGTTACAAGATTGACCAAGTCAATACCCCGTAGTAACGAAGGGCATCTGAGACCCCACCCCCCACCCCCCCGCCTCGGTGGCTGTTTTGCTTGAAAGACCAATGCCCCTGTCTTGAAGGAAGATGATCCACATGGGAAGAGTGGCCAACCCTGGGCCCCTGTTACCTGTGCGTTCAACTCCAGTGGGAACCTGGGTGGCTGGCTGAAGGCCCACTTTCGGGGCTGGGGGCCCCCGAGGATCCAGCTTCGGTGGGGCTGGAGGAGGCAGGCCCTGCGCGCACTGCATCCACCACAACTGCTGGATCTGCATCTCCTCCTCTGCCTCAAATTGCATGAACCTGGGGTGTGACGGAGGCACAGGCCATCCTGAGAAAATGGCCTGGGTTCTGGAGCCCAACAAAGGCAGCCAAGAATGAGGGATTGGGAGAGGATGTGCCTTGGGGCTGTCAAGGCCCTGTGAGGTGCTGTCCACAGCAGAGAGCTGCTCCTGGAACTGATACAAGATCTGGGACCCTTCCTGCCTCACCAGCACTGGAGAGCATTCAACAGCATAGAGCCAGGTCGCTGCATTGAACCAGGTCAACGGGACACGTGGCTGACCCAGGGGGCACCCTCCCCATGCCCCCCATCCAGAGCCACATGAAGGGCTGACAGCCAGAGGCTGGAACAGGCATGTGTTCCCCACAGGGGTCCTTGCCCAAATCCAGGACCCTGGGTTGGGACTGAGAGTTCTGGAACGTAGACCTGGAGACAGGGCTCAGGAGAGGCTGGACGATGTGGATGCTGAGCTTAGAGGACAGGCCTTCCTTTCCTCTGAGAGGTGCTTGTTTGTTTGGTTTTGTTTCTTAAACCAAGGGGATTACCGTGGAGCAAACACTGGAAGGGGCAGAGACCCTTGGGCTGATGACAGCTGGCTTCCCCAGCCTCTTGAGGGATGCCAGGGTACCCACTCAGGCCACTTTTCGTGAGGAGAGGGGGTCCCAAATCTATGTCAGTGGCCGCCAGCCAGCCACCACTAAGGAAGCAGCAGGCTGGCGGGTGGAGCTCTTTCCCCAGCCCAGCCCATATGGCCGGAGTTGGACCCCTACTGGACTCACAGCTTCACCCTGCCCCGTCCTGAGACCTTCATGTGAGGGCAAGGGTAGGTCAAACTCAGGGGAGGGCAGAGCTCGTGGTGGAGGAAGGACAGAAGACCCAAACTCTCAAGGTGAGGGAGGGGTTTCTGGAGGACTGTAGGGCCTCTGGGCTGCGGGCCCCCCGTTCCGAGCGACAGCCCTTCTCCTTTGTCCTCTCTGATGAGCACCCCCACGGCCAGACCCTGCCCTCACCCACTCGCCTCACCCTCCACGCAGCCCCTGGGCCCAGGACGCTGACTCACTTTTGCGCCATCTCGTAGTAGATCATCCGGTCAGAGTTGCTAATGTGCTGCCATTCCTGCACGGCCCTGCACAGTCCCTCCTCCAGTGTCATGGTGGGCTTCAGGCGGGCCAGGGATCGAAGCGCTGGGCTGTAAGCACTCGGGGTCAGTCTCTGTGCCCAGCCCAGCCCCCACCTGCCTGACCCCACCCACCAATGTGGACCACACATCACTCAACACAGCATGACTGAGCAACAGGAGAGTGAGAGGCAGGTGTCTGGGAGAGCAGAGACAAGCCTTCCCGGCTACGGCTGTCACCGCCTCACACTCACTCGAGGATGACCATCCACTCCCAGGCTAGAGCTGGGACACTGTGCCTTGGGGAGCTCTTTTCCTCTTCAAGGCTGCCTTTTCATAATAAAAATCACCATCATCAGTGAGGCGTGGCATGTGCCAGGCAATCTGCTCACACTTCATAGATTAGCCCAAGGAGTCTTCTGCACGGTCCTCTGAAGGTGAAGTGTGATTGTCCCCTTTTTACGAGGGACCGCAGGTTTAGGATGGAAATGCCTGCCAGGCTCACAACTCTAGTGGGAGAGAGCCCATGCCCTTAGGAGAGCTCTACCATCACCCTGTTCCTAGTGGAATTCTCCACATCAACAAAGTCGAGGCGTGCATGAAGCGCTCTCCTGGGCCCCGCGCTCCTCCCCCTTCTCCGAAGTGACCTCCCCCGGCCACGTACACTCAAGTGCTGTATGAAAGGAGACGTCAGCACAGGAGAGTGTGGCATCCACTCCTTGGCTCCTCAACTTACACCACGACCCTCTCTGACTGCAAGTCTTCAGGCCATATTACCAGGAGAATCATGGAAGAGCAAGCTGGCTAGACTCACAGAGGGGTGGGGTCAGTTGAGATAAGGCACATTTCAGTCATGATGTCGTGGACTAGCAGGCTCGCCCGTATGACTGACAGTGTGCCTTTTCGTGGCGTGGACATCGCCTTCACACCTTGCTTCCAGTATCCCTAGAAACCTAACCTGCGAGTCCATCCCCAGTTCCTCTTTATCTAAGAGCTCCGATAAGCTCATGACCCCCTGAGCGTTCACTCACATGAGAAAGCAGGAAAGAGCTTCTGCATCAGGACTCTGGGGAAGGTGTCTCCAGGCCAGTGGCTTGAGGCGCTGCCACCGTCGGAAGTTACTGTACACGCTCTGGTGGTTAGAGCAGTCCTCCTGCGAGGCATAGGGCTGGTTGGTGTCCAGGCTGCCCTCCCTGGAAGTGCCACGTGGCCATGGCCCAGAGTTCACTGGGCGAATGTTAGGGGCCATCTGGGCAGCTGGTGGTGGAGCTTGAGGAGGAAAGCCTGGGGTCCAGCCTCCCTTGCCAGCCTGAGTAACTCCAACAGCTGGAGCAGTCACAATGGTCTCCATCGCAGGGGTTGCTAAGAATATGGGTGCAGGACATGCAGCACTCCCGCTGAGGGCCCCTGGAGCGCTCCAGTTGAGGGGGCCCTGAGGAACGATAAAGGTCTGAGTCTGGGGGGCCTGCACTGGCCTCCCTTGTGACCTGACTTGGACAGTGAAGTTGCAAGCCCCAGGGGCACTGGGGCCACAGCCACCATTAGCCACCAAAGGCATCCTGGGGAAAGCTGGCAGCCGCAGGCTGCTGCCAGGAGGGAATGCGGGGGTGATGAGAGGTGGCAGGTGCTGCTCCCAGGGTGGCCAGTGCTGGGCGCCAGGAATGGGTGGAGGAAAGGACACTGCCATGAAAGTAGACAAGGAGGCACCGGGGTTCATGGTGACATCTGTTCCCAGCACTGCAGATGCTGTTGAGGCAAAGGAAAGGAGTGAATGGAGGAGGAGAATGGGCAAGTGGGACTGAGGCTTTCTGCGGCATCAGAGTGTAAATCTCCACAGATGAGAGACTCTTGGACAAGGGAAACTGCAGCGTGCAAATGTCTTCAAGTGATTTTCATGCCCTGACCTCCAGTTGAGAATTATTCCACTGGTGACCCCACGCCCATCCACCAAGCTCCCTGACCCCTGCCTGCCGAGAAGAAATTGCCTCAGCAAGCACTCACTTGGAGAGCCTCCCTAAGGCACACCCTGGCACCTAAGCCTCACAGGCTGTCTCCCAAGACCTGGAGCTGTGTGGACATCTGCTCTGTGAGAAATGCCCCTCAGCCGGCGTACTAGCAGGTGGGGCCTTCTGCAAGGTAAGTTCTAGGCCCCCAAAGGCCCTTTGTGGACAGGCACTGTGTAAAATATTAGGGCCCCACCTCCTCCTCAGTCCTCCTTTTCCTGATGCTCAGTATAAATCCCCTCTTTCTTTCCTAGCCTCACAAAACAAAACAAAATGCTGGAAAATATCTCTAATGGAATCCTGATACAAACCCATGACACTGGCCCAGAAAGCACCTGCATCTCAGAACAACCCACAGCAGATACGTAACATGGGCCAGGTCCTGCCACCCCTTCCCCAGTGCCCAGAGTCACTGTCATCAGTCAGGAGTTCTGTTCCTAGGGGCTTGGGGTGGTCTGAGAAGTAGGTGCGTGTCCCTTAGATTCTGTCATTTCACAGCCAGTGATGGCTGCAGAGGATTAAACAAGGGCCAGGGAATTGTCATGTTACATTGGTCGTGGGAGTATAGACTGCCTGTGGTCCTTCCCCTTCCAGCTCCCAATAACGGAGAGACAATCTGAGATGCAGGCATAAGCCAGATGCCATGGCGATCAAGTTGTCTGAAACACATCCCCGTTCAGGAGAACAAGGTACACACCACGGTGCACCTAACTCACCAGAACAGATGTCATAGGACATTTAATAGTAACACAGAAGATCATCTTCCTGATCCTGGGCTACACTCCTTCCCCCTTTAAAAGAGGAAGCAGGCTTCATAGACATTCCACCCGAAACAACCCCACTCCACATCTGTTCCCTTCCATGAAGGAGTGACCTGAAATAGGAACAAACTCTTCCTCTCAAGGCAGCCTGAGGGTCCACCATGAGATACTGGACAAGATGAAGTAGGTCTGAAGTACTGCCATTCCACAAAAGGAAGAACAATTCAGAGCAACTCAGGAACCTGAGCCCTCTCTTGGCTGAAGTTACTCGTAATGGTTGCCCATCCCCTGTTGAATCCAAGGCAACAGTTACCTGAACTGACAAGTGAGCTCTGGGCTGGGAGGAGTGGATGAGGTGTGGGCTGCGGCAGTTAGAGTAACCCCCTGCCTAGCTCTCGGAGAGGACACTTCACTGCAGGTGTGGCCACACACAGCCCCATTGAATAGTTTTCTCACCAAGACCATCTCTCCCCACGGCCCCCTGAGATACAGTATGCTCCTGTTCAAACCCCTTTGAAAGATATGGTGAGGCAAGCTTCAGGTGCCTCAGGAACACAATACAGCTCTAGGCTTTCCTCATGACCCTCCCTGTGTCACCACCAGGACATCACACACATCCTTACACACACGTTTCAAAGTGGCTTGTCTCCCTTCTAGAAAGAATCAGACTGTCTGCTGCCATCCTTTCTCCATAGCCAGGGCAATTCCTCTGGATCCACCTCCAACGACCCCTCCTCCCCAGGGCAGTCTCAGGTTTCTTCAGGCTCCCCAGTCTCCCCAGGTGAAATGTCCTTGTGCGTCCAGTGCTCTCTTCTCCCTCTACTTCAGTCCAACTGTGTGCCCACAGTTAAGTGTAACGTGTGAACCTGAAGGATGTGAGGATGGCAGGGTCTCTGAGAACACACCCCCAGCCTATAGGCTTACCTCCTATTGAAGCCATCCTGCAGGCTTGGGCACGGACTACTGCTGCCTGGTAGCCTCAATGAGAAAAGTCAAGACCAGGAGCCAGAGAGCGACCTGCTTCAGCAAACGCTCGGGATCCAAGTCAACGAGGGACACGTTTGAAAGTAAACCGGAAAATGCGGGCTGAACCGTTCTGCGGTGGGGGAGGGGCAGAGGGCACGTGGGTCGGGGTGGCGTGCGCTCGGGGGACATTCCACGAGGGCTCTGGCAGGTAGGCAAGAACCGGAAGTTCCTTCCACCTCCCACAGTGGCAACACAATTGGCGTGTGCCTCTTTAGGCAGTTTATAAACTGTTGTTTTGATTCACGGCACCGAGGTTGAGCATGACAGTCCCTTCCTTTCACGTCTTTATCCATCAACCTAGGTTTTTGGTTTTTTTTTTTTTTTTTTTTGCGGTACGCGGGCCTCTCACTGTTGTGGCCTCTCCCGTTGCGGAGCACAGGCTCCGGGCGCGCAGGCTCAGCGGCCATGGCTCACGGTCCCAGCTGCTCCGCGGCATGGGGGATCTTCCCAGACCGGGGCACGAACCCGTGTCCCCTGCATCGGCAGGCGGACTCTCAACCACTGCGCCACCAGGGAAGCCCTGGAGCTTTTATAATGAAGGAAAACTTGTATGATTTGCAACCAATAACTTCATACTAGAGGAATGGTGAGGCAAAATATTGTACCCAGGCACTCGAGAAAGGCAGGCTTCCTTGTTGCTTCCTCCCTTTGTTCAGTCATTCAACCAATTATTTACAAGATTCTCACTCATAATTCTGATACAGTATTTGAAGGACTCTTCTCAAGGCCACTGATACAAAAATTGCACTGTGCAAAAATTAGCCAGTCCCAATACTGCAATCACTTTTGTAATACTTCAAAATCCTACACCCCACAGACAGAGATAATCAAATTAGCCCAAATGTAACTTGGGAAGACCAGTCACAGAAGGGAGTATCTAAAAGTCCTTTGGATCATGATCTCTGACTATTCCTGCACAGAAGGTGGGGGCGGGCATTGACTACTGAGAAAAAACATCTCTGGACATGCATCACAAGCCTCAGAAGACAGTTCATCTTCCACTCAATCACGAAACATTAAAGAAACGAAGAGATACCATGTTTGTGTCTTGTGGAGTTTTCAAGTCTGCACTTGGAGGCGCTTAGTGCTGTTACATGTGAGGGGTCTTCAGAGGCATCCTGTTGAGTGAGAAATGCTCTAATCTTGCATTTGACCAGAAAGCGGATCTGATGATTGAAGTTTCTTTGGGAAGTATTACAAAGTCAGGTCAGTAAGTTGATCCCGCTACTATTTTTGTTGTTGTTGTTTTATTGTCAACTGAAATTCTGCAAGATATTATAAAAAAGGAGGGAGGGAAAATAAAATTGTTCCCATACTACCTGTTGAAATTGGCCCAGATTGTCAACTCTTTCTCAAAATTATTTTTAAAAAAAACCCAAAACCGTACAAAGGAAACACCTGTGAACACGGAGAAAAAATATTCTAGTAGAGTAAATGCGTTGGAAAAACTCTAGGAACGGAGTCAGGAGACAGTATCTTAAGAGTGTTTCCCAGGTCTGAAATTCTTTGCTAGCATTGTTCTTTAACGGAAACTTCAGGTGTGCTAGGAAAAAGGACCTACTGTTTTTTGAAAGGCATTAACAAGAACCAAGGAACGGCAGTCCAAAGGGCATGAAAGTACTTGCCCCAATTTGAGGCTACTGTGCTTACAGCGGAGCTCTCCAGAACTCTTTGTAGCTAAGTGCATGGGTTTCACGAGTGCAATATAAAACTCACGAGTGCACATTTCCCAAGAGCTGGTTTTAAGAAGAGACCGTCACGAAGGTTCCCAGCGAGGAGCGTCGCCAGAGAAGTTCCGCAGCTTGCCCGACCCTCCATTTCTGTCCTCTCCTGCAGAGACCTCCTAGGCCCGCGCACCCCGCGCCTGCACGCCCGCGCACGCCTGTGCACGCCCACTGGGGCGGGTCTCTCGGGCACGGCGGACCGCCGTCCTCCAACAGCTCCCGGCGTCTGCTGGGGCAGTTTGCTCCGGAAGACAGGAGCGCATGCGGGAGCGCGGAGGGTGGGGCCCCAATGGCTGTCCGGCGGGGGAGGGGCCTGTCATGGCGGCCTGTAGAGTCAATTCTAGGAATCGTGAGGTAAGGGGTATGGGGACTTTTCACCCCTCAGGTGTCACCGCTCTGCACTGTTGTTCACCCTGTGGGTTATTTGTGCCCTTGTCCATGTAAGGAGACTCCCCACAATGTGGATTCACGCCCCCATAGAGCTCGATTCCCTTGAGATGTTTACCCCAGGATTATCGGCACCACTGGGGAGCCGGCTGCATGAAGGGTTCAGTGATTGCGGGGCCTACAGTGGGGCCTAAATAGTGTGTGCGAGCTATTAAACAGGTGCCGTTCTAGTCTGCGCGTTGTGAAGAGTACAAAAGCTAGAGGGAAGTTCTTGCGAGTTGAAAACCCTCATCTGGTTCCGAAGGTGTAGCTCAGGTGATTGGAAAATGAGTGAAGATGGAAGGAACACACTCATCGTTTCACTAGTGTCTTCCTTCTTATCATAAAAACATCAGTCAACACTTAGGTTCAAACTGCATTCTTTTGTTGGTGATGCGAGCAACTTTGCTGAATGTGGTAATAAACATGTATTTGTAGTCTGGTGTCAAATCATGATTGATTTGCAAGCATAGATGGGGTTTGTACATACTTAATTGGTTGGTGGGAATCTGATAGGTAGTCAAATGTGTGGGTTGGTTTTGTCCGTGGATATTTGTGTTTGAAGGGAGGTCATGCCTGTGTTTTTGTGAGAGTGTGTAAGAGTGAGCGTTGTATTTGGAGGGTGTTGAGATGTGACGCAGGCATACTCAAGGAGTTGGTGGTTAGGTGTTTGTAATTTGGTGTTTGGGGAATATGTTTACATGTGTTTTTTTCACCCCTGAATTTGGGGATTTGTGTGTGTGTAATGGTGGATTTGGAAGGATTATCTGCATATGCGTAAGGGCCATGTCAGGAAAAGTAGTGGTGTATATTACTTTGGGTGTCCAGTCTGTTAATTTTGTATATTTGGAGAATGTAGGCTGATCATTTGTGTATTCAGGGCATGTTGTATGGTTATGGGGTGTTTGTGGGTGTGCATTTTCAGGAGCTGTGTATGTATATTTGGATGTGTAGAGGGCAAGTCTGTGACTATTTTATGGGGCTGGTGGATGTTGAATGTGTAGGTATGTTGTGTTTGTATGATCCTGTATTCTGCAAGATGGCAGAGTTCATTCTGTGTGAGAGGTTGGGAATATGGGGTTATGTATACACCAGTAGTGTGGTACTGTATGTGTATTTGGAACAAAGGGCGTATAGGGTGACATTATTGTCTATTTGTAGTGTACTGGGTAATCGTGGTTCTATTTGGGACTTGTGGAGAGTTGTGTGTTAAATGAGTTTGTGTGTGTATTCAAGGGGCATGGCCACTTGGAGGAATATTTGCTGAGGCTGTGCATTTGTAATTTTCAGTAGGAGCCTCTTAGGCTTATGTATTTTGGGAAGTGAGTATATGTGTATCTGATAGAGAGGTGGGGTTCTATGTTTCTACAGGGAAGATGGACAATTGCATTTGTATGTATTAGAAATATGTGATACGGGTATTTGTTAGTACTTGCATATGTGTGAGCTGGCTCCTGATAGCTAGGGATAATTTGATATATGGAAGTTGTTTCATAAATGGTTTGCTGGAGATATTTCCATGTATCTTACTTGTGTATTCTAATCCGTGTGCGTGTCCATCATCAGGTGCATGCATTATCAGAATTTGTTCATAAGGTATGGAGTTGTTAGGAGTATTCAAAGTGTATTTCTTTGGAGAACGCTAGGGTGTTTATACATGTGTTTGGTAGGAGTAAGAGGTGGTCTGTCTATATATTCAGGGTGAGGGTAGAAACATATATATATACACACACACACATATACAGTTTGTATGTTGGAGTAGTGGTGGGGAGCTTGTATTCTGGAGAGGTAGCATAATGTATAGTGTTTGGGAGGGGATCCATATGTTCAGGGGTTAGGAACATTTGCATGTGTGTGTCCATAGGTGTGTGAGAATTGTGTATGTATATTAGTAAGACTGCAGAGGTTGTCAGTGTTTTTCTGTTTTGAGTGTGTCTGAGCATTTGGGGTGTATACTCATGAGTAGTTTGTGGATGTGTGTATTTGTGATTTGTGAGTGTAGCAGGAGGCTTCGAGTCCTCTATGTGTCTATTTCAAAATGTAATGCCTGAAGAATTTAGTGGTGTTGCTTGTATGTGTGTTCTCAGTATTAGTGAGGTGGACTTATATGGACAGTTGACCCTTGAACAACATGGGTTTGAACCACACGGGTCCACTTACAGTGGATTTCTTTTTCAGTAACTACTACAGGACTACTACAGGATCCATGGATGCAGAGCCACTGCATGGAGGGTTGGCGCCCTAACCCCCAAGCTGTTCAAGGGTCAGCTGTCTTTGATAAGTATAGATTATTTGTGTCTGTGTGTGTGTTTGAGTTCCTGGGGCTTCTGGGGTATGTATTCTGTGGGACGTGAGAGTTTAGTTTGTGTGTTTGGAAACCAGTAGGCTGTGTGGGTTCTGTGTGTGTGCAGGAGTCCTGCAGTCTATGTATTTTAGGGCTGTGGGATTGCATATGGGTCTTTTTTTGGGTTGCACATGAGACAGTTGTGTACTTGGTGACCCTGTGTGCTTAGGTACTCAGTGTGTACATCTGGATGGCATATTGGTTGCACATGTTTGTTTTCAGGCCCATGTTGTGTGTGTATATATAGTTGTGAGAGTGGAATGTGAATAGTCAGGGTGAGTAAGGTTTCATCTGTAAAAATTTAAGTAGTAAGAGGTGGTCTGGTTGTGTATTTATTCAGGGTGAGGGTGTGTGTTCAGGAGATATATATATATATATCTATGTACAAACACAAATGTGTATGTGGTGTCCTTTTGGTTACATATCTGTGGTGGGAGTTGAGAGTTCTCCTTGGGGTGTAAGTGGATTCTGTGCACATATTCACAGGAAAAGTTATGGCATGTGCTGGAACTGGTTCATACTGTCTTGGGAGAGTCAATGGTGCATATCTCTTCCCAGCTGTGTGTTTAGTGATGTCAGGTGGGTAGCTTGAAATTGGTCCTGCTGGGAATATTTATACCATGTAGATACCATAAGGGAAGTCTTTCCCGCCTTTCTCGGAGAGCTTTTTATCAAGCACTTAGCGGCGTACCACTGATGTGCGTGTTTGGATTGTGTATGTATGAAGCAAGAATATTTGGGCATCGGTGGGTACGTATGGGACCCTCATGTGAATTGTGAGTGGGGCATCTGGGGCTATGGGCCCTTGTATATGTGCATTGACCCTGGTAATTGTGAATCATTGCATTGCTCCTATCAGGTTGGTCTGTTCTTTAGGGCCAGAGAATCCCCACAAATGTTGTTGATTCCCAGTAGAAATCATGCAGATGGATACAGGGGTGTCTGTACCTTAGGCAGGTGGACACTCCTTCAGCATTTGTGTGGTCCTAGCATCTGGGTCCCTAGAAGGGGGCGCCTGGCGGACAGATGGCCATGCAGAGCAGAACCTTCACAGGTGTGTTGTTGGCATGACAGGCAGCAATCAGAAAGTCATGGGGCTTCCTGGATAGGAGGTCAGATGACCAAGGGCTCTCCCAGGAAAACCCCCTGAGAATCAGTTGGACAGCTACAGGCGTTCCTGGCTCTTCTGTGGCACAGCGGACGTGCAAGGACACCCTCCACATGGGGTCCAGAGCCATGTGTCCCTGAGCCCAACTGCCCCAGGGTGGTGGGAACTGTTGCATATCAGGCTGGTCAACTGTATCACTAGGTCTCAACCAACCTGTCTCATGGAAACCTAAGTCCTCACGGATAGGCAGGACCTCTAGGGATCACTGAGCTGACAAGGACAGAGGTAGGGAGGCTTTGTCACTGAGGGAGAGTTGGGGACTGAGACCTGGAGAGCCTGGGGAGTCCCACTCTGAGGAGATGTGGCTCTGATGTTCCCAAACCCTTTAGACATGTTCTCTGTTCTTTTCTGAAGGCTCAAGATGCTTCTAGCAGTGGGAAGCTTATCTCAGTTTCATGTTTCTCTGATAGCATGAACTGACCGTTTTATTCACTCTTCCACATCGAGCTGCAAACCCATCAGAGGGAACCATGTGATCGTTGTAGCCACCAGCTGACCCCACAGCCACCTTGTGCCTGCCTTGGACCCACCCAAGCATTTCTGAGCCTTCTTTATGGTGAGTCTTGTGGCCTTTTCTCCCTCATTGTGACTCCTCCTGCCAATAAAACATGCTGTGAATGTTAACAAAAGGAAACCTGCACTAGAATTGGAGTCTGGAAGGCCCGTAGAGGGAGCTCTCATGCCGTGCCACTCATCATCAATTACCCCAACAGGAAGAGGTCATTTACTGACCCCAAAGAGGAAGTGCAACCACTTTACTACCCCAGCTGGAGGAGGGAAGACTTCCTTCCTGGCCAGCAACAAGAAATAGAAAATAGAAATAGCTAATAGAAAATTCCGCAGTTTAGCCAATGAGACGCCGTTGTCACCTGAAGTTTTACTTTCCTCCAGTGAACTTTCATTTTTTCCCTTGATGATGACTTTCTTTCCTTGTCCCACCCTCCTTACTATACAAGTCTTCTGGGACTTCCCTGGTGGTCCAGCAGCCAAGACTCCGCGCTTCCAATGCACGGGGCATGGGTTCGATCCGTGGTCGGGGAACTAAGATTTCCACATGCCATGTGGCATGGCCAAAAAAAAAGAAAGCCTTCCATGTTGTGTAACCCGTTGGAGTATCTCCCTTTCTATCAGATGAGATGCTGCCTGATTCATGAATCGTTTAATAAGGCCAATTTATTCAAAATTCAAAGTAAATCTTCCAATTTACTCCGTTAAATTTTGTTTTTTAATACATTGGGGGCATGCAGAGGTGGCCACTAACAGTTTAGTATGTATCCCTCCAGAAATGTTCTGTATAAAAATATGTATGTGCACTTTTCTAAAATCCACTCTTATGATTGCTACTGCTAACAAGATGATTTTATGATTAAATGCTTATCTTTTTAAAAAGAAAAAGGTAAATATTATTGGTGGCAGTGATGGGATCTGAAGCAAATTTCTGATAACATTTGGGACAAGGAGGAACAGGTGTGATGCCCACAACTCCTTTGAGTTCACTGTCTTTCTTGCCATTCCTGAAGGTTGTTGGTAAGCTCCTCTTGGTTTGAGCTCCATTCTCTTTGCGTTTGTGCTCCCAATCCAACTGGCTTTCCTTTACAGGGCAGGTCAGTTTGGCTGGTAGAGGATTCTCCTTGAGGCCAAACCCCTAGCCTTTCAGATGGAAATTCCCAGGACACAGTAACATCTCTTGGTTATTGCCAGTATATTTTTTGAGTGGTAAACCATAGCCCCTAATTTTGTTCCCTGGATTCCACACTGGGCACTGCTGACAGTGTAGTCTGCACTTGCCCATCTGTTTGGAATCAGCCCCCAGTTTCCATGCTTGGAGCTGTTGGTGGTAGCTATAGTTCTCCATTTTGTTTGGAATCAGTTTGCAGTCCCCCTTCCTTGGGATTTGCCGTTTGGATCTTTTTCCTCAGTCCAAGGATCCCTGGGAATCGGTGGTGGTGCATACCAGGCCTTCTTTTGTCCAGGACATAGTAACATCTCTTTGTTACTGCTGATATATTAAGGCGCAGGTTTTTTGTGTGTTCTTTTGGGTTGACAAAGGCTAGCTAAGGAAATGAGATCCTTTATCGCCCAAGAGTTGAGAATGCCAGCTTCTGGCACACCTGCTTATTTTATATTTAAGAACTATGGTCCTGGAGGTTGTAGATATTTAGAAAGATGGAAAAATTATACTAATATTGATCTAGAATTACAGTGGTCATTGTGGGGCATGTTCCAGTTAGACAAGATTGTACATTTAAGGAAACCACTAGAGAGCAAGGGTTCACAGATTGCACAGGGAGAATGAGATGCCTGCTTTACTTGGTATGTAAAAGTTTACAGACGGTTTCAAGATTCCAAAAGAGCTTCGTTTAGAGACTTAGAACAAAAAGCTAATGAAAAATTAAAGGGACAAAAGGTACCTGAGACAAAAGACCGTAGGACGGATGTGACTGCAGACGCACCTCCTACTGTCCCCCCCTTTCCGTTGTCACCCGAGGACTCTTGTTTTACTCATTTCCTGTCTGAAATACTTCTCTATTCCAAAAAGAATATTTAACAATTGCCATTTAAAGTGAAACTACCTGAGGTTGCAGGTGAGCCCCCTCAGGTGTCCTTTACCCCTTGGTCAAAGACTGAACTGAGAGCTGTAGTCAAAGAATTCTCTAAACCTTGGAGGAACCCCCAACATTTTTTAAAGAACTTAGAGTCACTGTCAGGGCGTATGTCCCCAAACTGCTAGATCTTTATCCACTTGTACACATGTTGGTAGGACTGGGGGAAGCCCCAGAATGGATGTGGGAAGCAAAATGACATAATCCCTAGGATGGTATTCAAGATCCTCAACCTAAAAAGGCTTGCAGAATAACAACTAACCTTTTATAAGCTATTCCTAAAATGGTCCCTGCTCACACTTCGTCTATTATTAATTGGCCTAATGATTGCTCTATTATTCACTCATACAAACAAAAGAGGGGTGAATCTGTGGAAGACTTTACAGCCAGTTTGGAGGCTCTCTTTTTACAGCAGTTGGTGTTCCAAGGAATAAAAAGGCCACTCAGCCTGCTTTAACTGCCCTCTTTGTAAGTGGATTATCTTCTGAGATGAGTGGATTGATAAAAGGGCAGAAAAGAGGGTGGGAGGCTATAGGCCTGACTGAACTCGTGACTATAGCTGAGCATTTTGAAAGGACCTTGGAGCAAGATCACAAACAGAAATCCACCAAGCTCATAGCCTTACAGTTACAACAGCTCTAAGGCAAGGGACACAAAATGACACCTGGGCCTCCCCCATTACAACCTCCTAGGGGTCCATGATCAATTTGATGACCCAAAGTTGATGTTTCATTTGTAATCAGTGAGGACACTGGAAAAAGAGGTGTCCTCAAAAGTCCTATGCAAACTCTTCACAAATGCTCTGATATCTGTCTCAAAGGGAGGGCCCCCCATGACCCTCTCCCCTAGTTGGCAGAACTCCAGAGGTTCTCTGGTAAACTATTAGCAGCAATGACCTTAAACAGCCCAGAGGAAAATATAATGAAAAATGGCCAAATTTTAGTTGATACTGGAGCTATGCTTTCTACTTGAAACCCCACTCTCATATTTTACTTTGAAATCTACATTAAACTCTAACCCTAACTGTAAACATAATTACCTAACCCTTTAACACCCTACCCCTAGCCCTAACCAGAGCTGTGCTTTCTACTCTAAATCCCACCCTCAAAGAACAACAGGTGCCTCTGAGTAAAGAGGATGTTTCCATAGTGGGAGTACCTAATACAGTTCAGAGAGAATTTTTATCTCAACCAAGATTCCTTTCTGCTATGCAGTATAGCCCCAGTTAATCTATTCAGTAGAGATCTCTTTTCTAACTTCAAAGGGCCAGTACATTTTGCCTCCAGTGGAGATCTCACCTTAAAATTTCCTGATCAACGTGAACCTGATCAGTTATGTTCCTTACAATCTGTCCTGGACCTAAAAGCGGAAGTTCAACAAAAGTTCCCTAATTGGATGGAGATGCCTGCAAATTTGGGGGCTACTTCTGACAGTGTTAACATGAGAAGAATAAAAAAATGCAAACCTATAAAGATTCAGATAGATGTAGCTAAACCTCTCCCTAGGTTTCCTCAACAGCTATTAAAGCCTGCGGTCATACAAGGTCCCATAGCTATTGTAGAAGACCTAATTGCCCAGGAGGTAATCATTCGTGTACTCGTCCCTGCAGCATGCCAATCTTGCCTGGTTGGAAACCTGGCAGGATGGCGATTTGTCCAGGACTTGGGAGCTGTTAATAAAAATAGTTTTTCCCTGTTTTCCTGTTGTTCCAAACCTAGCCACCCTTGTGTCACAAGCTTGAACTGAGTTGAAATGGTTTACAGTTGGAGACCTTTGTTCACCTTTCTTCAGCATCCCGGAGACCCAACAGCCAATATCTACATGGCTTTACTTGGAACAATCAACAATATACCTGCACTTTTATGCCTCAAGGGTTCACTGGGACTCCTTCTTTTTTCCTCCCAAGTACTTCACCAAGATTTAAGTACCCTCTAGTTCCCTGAGAAATCAGCCTTTTTACCATATGGAGGTAACCTCCTGCTGTACTCAGCTACTGTAAAGGTTCCATAAGGCATTCATAAAAGATTCCATTTATTTGCTGCAACAGTTAGCTGAGAAAGAACAAAGGAAAAATTACAATTATCCGTAGACGCTGTTCATTACCTAGGACGTAATCTAAGCACTGAAGGAATTCAGCTATCTCCAGAGAGAATTAGGCTGATACAGGAACTTCCTAGACTCACAACTAAGTGCTAGCATTGTGGATTTCTAGGTTTAGCTGGTTATTGCAAGCTCTAGGTTCCAAATTTTTCTGTTACCTCTTCCACTCTGTGAACTTATTAAAGATTTAGTTCCTGAATCCTTTGCTTGGGAAGATAAACACAAGCAGGTTTTTATAAGGCTAAAACAAGCACTGCAAGAGCTGCCTGCCTTAGGGTTACCCAAATGATCAGGTTCAGGTTGATCCGTAAACTTTTTTTTTTTTTTTTTTTTTTTGCGGTACGCGGGCCTCTCACTCTTGTGGCCTCTCCCGTTGCGGAGCACAGGCTCTGGACACGCAGGCTCAGCGGCCATGGCTCACGGGCCCAGCCGCTCTGCGGCATGTGGGATCTTCCCGGATCGGGGCACGAACCCGTGTCCCCTGCATCGGCAGGTGAACTGTCAACCACTGCGCCACCAGGGAAGCCCGATCCGGATACTTTAAGGTGAGATCTCCACTGGAGGCAAAGTATATTAGCCCTTTTAAGTTCGAAAAGAGATCTCTACTTAATAGATTAACTTTAGGTTATTCAAAACCTTTTCCTTTATTTGTGCATGAAAGGCATAATCAGGCCGCGCAGAACTGTGTGAGCATGGTAGTAAACACAGGCCTATTGCCTGTTATAGCATACAACTTGATTCAGTTGCTTTTGCCTGTCTCAGGTGTCTTAAGGTTATAGCCACAACTGCAAATTTAGTGGAAGCCTTGGCAGATTTGACTCTAGGAAATGAAGTTTATTTGCAAACTCCACACCTTGTCCACAGTCTTCTTAACGCTGAATTGACAACATTTCTCCGCAAGTATCACTGGATTAACTTCCTGTGAAATCCTGCTTTCACCACCTAATCTTTAAACGTCACACCGTTCTCAGTCCTGCTACACTACTACCTCTGCCTCACAAAGGTGAGGGCCGTGACTGCCAGGTAACAGTGTCCCATGGGAATTCCCTGGGAGTCCATTGGTTAGGACTCCGAGCTTCCACTGCAGGGAGCGCGGGTTGGATCTCTGGTCGAGGAACTACGATCCCACGAGCCACTTGGCACGGCCCAAAACAAAAACAAAACAAACAGAAAACAGTGTCCCACTTTGTGACACCGTGTCCTGAGTAAAGATGTTACCAAGTCCAAGGTTGCTCTGCTTGCCGCACGACAGACCATAAATCGGAGATGAGGTGTTGAGGCAAGGAATATGACTTTATTCAGAAAGCCAGCAGACCGAGAAGATGGCAGAGTAAAGTCTCAAAATAACCATCTTATCGGGGTTTGGGTGCCAGTTTCTTTTATAATACAGAGATGGGGAGGAGATGAGGAGGTAAAGTAAGAAGGCCATAAGTTTTGCGAATAGCCCCTGGAATGGCCAGCCTCGGGGAGGAGATGTGTTAATTTCTTCTTAATTGTAGCCATCCACAGGTGGAAGGAGTCCATATGTTTCCCTGAACAAAGGCACTTTGGTTTAACATTCAGACAGAGGGACAGGGTTCCCCGAGGCAGGCCATTATGTACAGGAACAGACAGTATCCTTTTAGTGAACAAAAGCAGCAGAAGGCAAAGGTTAAAGTAAAAGGAACAGATCCCATGTGGAGTCCGATTTGGCTCTTCCCTGTTACAATTCCCTACTGTCAATGTCCATTCCACAGTCTTGTGGATAAAAGGGGGTGACGGCCCTTCTAATTGCTTCATCAGATGGATCTTTCCGGGAGTGTCCACCATTGGTGCCAGTGTTCCAAACGTTGGTTTTTTGTTTTTTTTGTTCCTCTCTGGAAAGGCTCATCCCAGGTCAGGGGAGAATTCTTGATATGCCACTCCAGGTGCTAGTTTTTGGATTAGGCCCTATTGCTAATTAAAGATCTTCTGGATCCTCTATCTAATTATGATCCAGGAGACATTTTCCCTTGTTGCTTCCTCCTGTACCTAGAATCACACTATTACAATTATTTCATGTTATAAATGTGGTCTATTTTCTCAAGATGTTTAGCCATTGAAGTATTGTTGGAGGCCTGGTTCCATACTGGGTACTGTAAGAGACGCCAGTCTTATAAAGTAGACAGGATATAAGTAATGCAGCTAGTAACGTTAACAAAGACACAGTACAGCAGGGAGACACAAAGAGCAAACAATCTGGAAACAAAGAACAATGATCAGTATAACTACTTGTAATCCAATTGCAATAGCGAGCGACCAGAGGTACCATAACTGATTTAGTGAGCCATCCGCTGTTTCAGTGTACCAGCAGTGCGTACTTAGACGTGCATGGCTTAATCTTTGGGACAAGCATATGCTACTGGCAGGATCACCCAGGTAGAGAGAAAAAGATAAATGTTTCAATTCTGCTTACAAGGGTATAATTTAACAAATGACTGTAAATCATAATGAGTTTAAGGGGAGCGTTTTGCTTACACCTGGAAAACACAGAGTTAAAACAGTCATTTTTCAGATAGAAACCATAAAAATTATAACCATAATTATAACCAAAATTATAACCATAAGTATAACCCTTTTACCCAGGCATGTGCAACTAATCGTTTTTGTTAACAGCTTTATGAAGCCATCAGGTTTCCCATTAGAATTCTTCAAGTTCTTACCCAGTTCACCTTTATGGTTTGAAAATCAGAAACTTGTATTTATGCAAAGGTCCTTTCTATAAATCTTCTTGAAGAGGAAGCATTTTTGCAAAGGCATCAGAGTGAAACCATGACTGTGTACAATGGTGAAAGACTTAAGAAGGCACGTTTCAATCTGATTACAGTGCAATTGAGAAAGTAACGTGGTTACTGCGGTGACATGCAACACTTTCAGACAATAAAGAGAATTCTGACTGGTAACATTTTACCAGGACATACCAGATTTTAGGAACTCCATATAATCTGTAGAATACCTGTGTCATTTGGCATACAATAGAACCTAAGAAGATTTATTGCTTATTTGACAACACTTCCTGTGTCATTCAACCTAATTAGTTAATATCTCTCTTTGGGGTGTTTCAGGGGCCCTTTGAAGCACCCCAAAGTTAGCTAGAGGTCAAAGGAACTTCATTATAATTTGATTTGGGAAGTTTTGTCAAAAAAATAAGAAAAGGGTTTAAAACAGATAGGATGCCATGTCACTGTGAAACAATAGTTATTCACTTAGCCAAAGTAACAATAAAAGATTTCAAAGGCAAGTACAGAACAGATCTCTTAAAAGGTAGAAAAACTTAAAATCTGGTATCAAAGGCAGTCCAAAATCTTAAGAAACCTTGTCTTCTTAACAGAGAGAAAAGCGAAATTCAAGTTGTGCACCAGCTTACTTTTAAAACGTATTTACTCAATTAAACTTATTTTAAACTTAGTCCTGACCACGTACAGAACTCTTTTTTTCAGGGTCCACTTTCCATAAACCTTCTGTCACTTACTTTAGCACAATTCTGACTTTCAAGTGTTCAAATATCTGGAGAGATTAATTTTAGATAGACCTTCCTAAAAGATAAGTATTTTAAAAAGTTCACCTAAAGCTCTTACCTCATTTGCATTTTCTTAAAAGTTTCTTCACATCAAGTTATTTCCTTGCTGACAAATTTGCAACAGATATAACAAGATTTTATTTAGCTTATATTAAACGTAGGCACAATAAAAGTATTATACTTAATGTTGATGACTCTAACAGCATGTCTATATTAATTAGATCAACAAACGAACGTTAATACCAGGTCTTAATTAATACTGACTATTTCCCAGTTCACATGAACCTGAAGCTCATTTAGCTCAGTTTCTCTTGTATTTAGAATAGTTTGGTGTGTAAGTGCTTACTTTTCTTTAAGCCAGTTAAATAGAGCTCATCCACAAATCAACCTCAGCAATGTTATCCAAAGACAAAGACACATACAAGGACACAAACATACAGAGACGTCATGGTTGTCATTTCAGAATTTCAGCACTGAGTCAGGTACAGCCATGTGAAGCCCATCAGTTTAGAAAAAGAGGTTGGATTCAAATTAGGTTTCTGGCAGATGGAACAAATCCAACTCACTTGTCTAGATGGCTGAATTTTTACAGAAAAGACACTTAGGTTTTTTATTTATCCTTGATAAGCCAGTTTCTAAATTACTTTACCCTCTTTCAAAAAGGTGCATTTTAGAAAGATGGCAGAGATGAGAGTTCCTGAGAAGACCAGAAAGGACATTTGCATCTCAAAGATACAGGCAAGTTTTTCCTAGGATGACTTTGTTTCCCCTTTGTTTAATATTTACAAGCCTCTTAAGATAAACAGGGAGGGTTTGGGGAGTGGTATCTATTGGAGAGTCAATCAACTCGTTCCCCACTGTCAAAGTTCCCTGGGGCTCCTGTGGGGAAATTAGAATCGGACGCCTCAAGGCCAAGGGAGTCCCCTGGCCTCTTATAGGATGTCCGCACAAGGGAACTTGCCCTGCTGTGGATGTGGCTCCCAGTCCAAATTGGGTGGCTTGTGGAGTCTTAGATGGTGATACTAAATCAGGCTCCTGTCCTCTGGGGGTTAACACAGAAACTTCTATTTGATCCCCGTGGGTAGGGGAAACAGGAGGTGGTGAATATGATGGCGGCATGGGGGGAGGGTGGGCAGGTGGAACAACTGCCGGTGCAGCTTGCTGTTTTGCAAAACACTTCTAACTGCGAGATCCTATAAAAATTGAGTGAGCCATTTAGGGGCTACCGCCCTTGTGATCCTATATTTTGGGTCCACACCCTATTACAATAGTATACATGTCTTTCTTAGTCATAGGCTCAGGGCTATGTTACACCCATTTATCTACTATAGGCCCCAAAGGGCTCTCCTTCAGGGTTGATGGAGTATTTCCCATTTTGTACACCCAAACGCAAAAGACGCAAACAAATTCTGGCATCAGTGCACACAAAACCAAGACCAAAACCAAGGAACCAGTTCCCAAATCGGTTCTGAGGGGGTGTAGTGGTGTAGAGAGCAGCCATCTGGTGCAGAAGCCCACAGGCAGCTAGGAGGAACTGTGTTAGTCCAAAGGGTCCGGGACACATAGTCCATTCTCAGCCCAGAAGGAGCAGCCAGGGGGAACCAGTGGGAGGGCTTGACTAATTGAGCTTTGTGCCTGCTATAAAGCTTATTGTTTAGCTCTTGGCCAGTAAACTATGGAGGGTTTGTACGTGGCTGCATAAATGGGTCTAAGAATGATAGACAAGTGTGGTATTCGTTGCCTCCAAAGTGTGGAGAGACCTAAGTAAGATGTGTTGGGCTTGCTATAGTGTGTTGGGGGGCTGAATAGTTAACAGCTGAGGTTTAGCTGCAAAAGGAATTTTCTGGCTTTTAGAGGATCAGTTAATGCCCAGAAATTTAAGTTGTGGACAGCCCTTGAATTTTATGTGGGGCAATAAATAGCCCACCTGTATGTTATAGATGGGTCACCAACCATGTTAGGGCCTTGTGCACCAGTCTCCTGAGGGGCTCTGGATTAGAACCTCAGTATAGTGCCAGACGGTGCAAGGGGACCCCAGGTCTTGCCAGCAAAGACTGTGGGCAATAGCTGGGCTGTTAAGATAGCCAGTAGGCAGACAGGTTAAAACATACTGGGTGCCTTCTGAAGTAAAAGTAGACTGCAGCTGGGACTCCTTAATAACTGGTACTGAATAGAACATAACAGCTAGATTGTCACAGCAAAGTAATTCCCTGGAGCCCTTTGGATATCCTCAATGAACTGGACAATGTTGGAAATGGGAGCCTTAATAGTGGGGAGCAGCACTTATATTTCAGTAGTTGATTATAAGTCACCACTCATTAATAGCAGGCTTTAATAGCAGCCAAATGGGGAAATTGAAAAGGAGAAATGGTGTGTTTAATGACTTCTTCTTTTCATAAATTCTGAATTATGGGCTGCAATCCCACAGCCCCCTGTCATACATGTTATTGGGGGATATTTACTGTCTTAGGTGGCAGTCTTATGGGCTCCCAGTTTCAGCTTCCACCAGGAAGGCCAGGAATTTGGGTTTGTTCCAAATGGCGTTGCAGTACATCAAGGCATCCATAGCTGTAACGGGAAAGGGTAGGGCCAAAGGGGCTACCACCACTAAAAGATTTTTAATAAAGATTGTTTCAATAGTGACATTCAATGGAAGTTGAATGCTTTCTACTCCCCTGACTACTATGCCTTGTAATCTAAAGTGTGGCCCTTGCTTATAATTGGAGGGGTTCCCAGGAGGCACTGTAATTTGAGCTCCCGTTGTCAATGAGAGCCATAAGAAAATTTGTTTATGTGTGTCCCAAGGAAAATTAGAGAAGTATATGGGCAAGTGTCCCAGAGGAAGGCCACGCTCCAGGGATCTGCCAGGTCCCTAAGGCAGAGGCGTTGGCAGAGGTCAGGGTACAGGATTCGGAGAGGTGACGGCTACCCATCACTCCAGTCTCCGGAAGAGTCTGCAGCGCCTGAGCAAAAATTTCTAACTTGTGCTTGGGCGGTCTCAAGTTGACATCATTAGGGACCCCCATCTCCAGAGCTGCCAATACAGGGAGGTCTGTTAGTCATCTCATGAAGGATGGAGCTGTGTGATGGCACCACCCCTTGGTGGAGCTCAGTAAGGGTCCCAGAAGTCCCTATATCCCTTAAGGGTCCTCTGCTGGGTTCCTGGCCAATGGGGCAGCGGGGCCCATGTGCCTTTACTGGCAAGCGAGATTTGGGGCTTCCGAAAACTTATCTTTTTCGTATCCAGCTACAACATGGATGCAGTCCCACGCCTGTTGGACTGTGTCTGCCGTTTCTTTGAATCGTAACTGCATGGCTTTAGAATTAGGGGGAACACCCTTCTCCCCCTTCCCTTGGACAAATGTTTTCTAGAAAAATTTGCCTTTCAACCATGGTATAGTTACATGTCTCTGTTTCTTGTTCATGCTGGTCATCTGATGTTTTGGTGCAATGGATGGTGACAGGGAACACCTGGAATGGAGTTTCCTCTTCCTGACTCATACGCTGCCACTTCCTGTTTAGGGTGTCCCAGTCAGCCTGGGTGGGGTCAAGGGATGACTTGCAACAGCAGCAAGAAATGCAGCAACATAGGAGGCACTTACCTCAGCGGCATTTGCCCGTTCAGGGTACCGTGATGCCCCTGGTACAGCTTCCTCTATCATCGGTTAGGGCTGTGTGGGGAACTCTTGGATGTATGTTTAGGGCATAGGATGGTTTGGGGTAATAGTAAAGCTGTGTAGAGACTGTGTATGTGTGATCTGGGGAGAGATGAGGGGCATGAGTGCCTTTGTGAGTGTACGGTTGGTGTAGCATGGTGTGGCTGGGTGGTGGGCTGCTTCTGGGTGTTTTGAGGCTATGTGTGCAGGCATTTGAGAAGAGGTAGGGGTGTGCATTTTAATGCTCTGTGTGTTGGATCCGTGTGTATTCCGAGTGCAGGGGTTATACACATGCTCATCCTGTAGGGTAAGAGTCCAGGGAGTGTATTTTTGATGTGGAGGAATTTGCAGAGATTGGGGTTGTCAGTGTAAATAGGGGCCGCCAGCTGTGTGTGTATCATCAGGGGGTGTGACAGAGGCGGTTTATAGTGTCTCAAGAGGGAGATGGGTGTGTGTTTGTATCGGGGGTGTGAGGTCATGATGTGTTCTGGGGGGAGTATTTAGGAGAAGGTTGGAAACATTGTGTCTCTCTCATGGTATTTTGTGTTTGTCTCAGCTTCTGAGGCATTGTACATACGTGGATGTTGACAGCTGTGTGCGGACTGTATGTGTTCTACTTGGATTTGGGGGGTTGTGTCTTCTATTAAGAAGTCTGTGAGTTTGGTTTGAATATATTTGGCTATTGTTGAAGGGTTTGTGTGTTTGCATTGAGGGGTTATATGGGGTTGGGTGGATTTTTGTGGGGTATGAGGATTTAGGTGTTTGATTATCAGGGGCTGTTGGGGGTGTGTTTTTGTATTCAAGACTGTGGCTGTGATTTTATTGGGGTTTGTAGTGCATGTATATTGGAGCAGGAGGGTTCTGGGCACACAATCAGGTATTTGCTCATAAGTAGGGAGTTTGTGTGTTTGAGGATGTTTGGAGCTCTGTGGGGCTCTGTGATGGTGGCACAGGTGACTGTGGGCAGGTGGAGTGTGTGTTGGGCTGGAAGGGAAACTCGAGGGCCTGTTGGGGACTGTGAGGCACCCATGTGAACTCCCACGTGGACTGACCTTTGTTCCTTCTGATCTTCTGTGGCTTGTCCGCATCCTGATCTTCTGTGGCATCTACTCCCCTGGAATGGTCAGCGATACTCTGCTCATTCTTAGCCAGATGAGTCAGGAAATGTCACTTCCCTCTGGCAGCTGGATGTGCCTCTTGCAAGTGAGTGGTCCTGGAGTCCAGGGTGCAGGACTGGTGGACAGATGCAGAGTGAAGCTGATTCCCCCATGAGCCCTCTCCTCAGTGAGGTGGCCAGGAGGTCAGGGCTGTATCTCCAGAAGGTCAGACCTGGCCAGTCCTCTCTAGAATGTGCTGGAGCGGCCAACTCGTTGAACGCACCCTGCCAGGAGATAAACAGACCCTGAGGACAATTCCTAAGGGAGAAGTCTATACCTACCCATCTTCCACTTTCTCCTTTGGATGGCCTCTACCACAAGGTAAAAGCTAAGCCCCCTCACACGGCCTTTCTTGGCCTGGTCTTACTGAGCGGCCAGTCTCTCCCCACATCCTGGCTCACTATGGGCCCTCTGGTGATACCAGCAAGAGGGCTCCCTGCATGTCAGTTCTCACCTCCTTCCCTTGGCCCATGCTGCCCTTGCTGTTTGTCCTGCTCTTACTCTCCCAAAGCTGTTAAGTCACCCTGTCCAGGTGGGAAGGATCCACTGAAAATGCACATTTGAATAATTACTGCATCACCTGAGTCTCTAGCATGTACCAGGCACTATGACGCTTGCCAAATCCCTAAAAACCCCACAAAGCGGATATGCTATTAGTTGAACTTTGCAGGTGATGAAGCTGAGGTTCAGAGGTGAGCAACCATGACCAAGTACCCTGTATGTACCAGAATATCAATCAGACTGGTCAACGTATCCAATAAAGCCAAACATTAGTCTGATCAGTACGCCTAGATGCAAGGCTGTAAAGGCGCAAAATATGTCCCAGCACGAGAAAGAGCAGTGCCAAGTACCCCAGCAAAGAAGCAGTGTTCATATCTTGCTTTCTTAATCAAAATAACTGCACATCAACCCACAATTTCCTACTCTGTTAATAGGAGAAAAATACCAATGTGCGTTGTCCTGTAAAACTACCTTAAAAGAATATGTATGATCCTGAGTGCTTTAGTAATGACCCCAAATCACCATCATGAAGTTGGGATACTTCTTAAAACGCTGCAAGTCTTACACACTGGCATATAGAATCTGTAAAGTCAGTTCTTTGGGTAATGATGGTAGATAGAAGTGGCCCAGAAGGACAGAAGACAGAAAATAGAGCAGAAACTATTTGTCCAGAGGTGACAATGGGTCATAGCCAAGGTTCAAGCATTACGAGGGAGGTGGTGAGAATAGTAATGGGCATAGAGTGTAATAAGTCAAGGATATCTAATGTAGTTTCTAATGAATGTTTGTGAAAGACATATAACTAAAAAGATAATAGGCTGGGAGGTGAAATAATACAAAACATTTGATATATTTTTTACAAGGATAAAAGAAGATAGAAATGAACATTAAAGAAGTAGGTCTTTAGAAATAGAAATAGAATATAGAAAAACTATAAGATGGTTACTAACCTCACAATATGATGAGGCAACTTAGATTTATTTTGTTTAAATAAATTGGTAGACTATATTTACAGTAGTTTTAAGTTTAAAGAGAATTTTTGAGCAGAGTATTGAGTTCCCATACACCCCCTCACATCTATTCCCCAAACCACACTTTCCCCTATTATTAACGTCTTGCATTAGTGTGGGGCATTTTTTTACAATTGATGAGCCAATGTTCATACATTATTATTAACTAATATCCATAGTTTACATTACAGTTTACTCTGTTGTATATCCTATGGGTTTTGACGAATGTATGACAAGCATTGACCATTACAGTGTCATACAGAATAGCTTAAGTGCCCTCCGTTTTCCAGGATGTCCTATAGCTGAAATCATACAGCATGTATCCATTTCAGTTTGGCATCTTTCATTTAGCAATATGCGTTTAGGGTTCCTCCATGTCTCTTCCATTTAGTACTCTTATAGCTCAAGCTGCCATAACATAATACTATAGGCTTAGTGACTTTAACAACTCACAGTTCTAGAGGCTTGGAAGTCTAAGATCACGGTGCTGGCCAATTCAGTGCCTGGTGAGGGCTCTCTTGCTGGCTTGCAGACAACTGTCTTTTCACTGTGTCCTCACATGTTGGAGAGAGACAGAAAAAATTCTCTGGTTTCTTCTTATAGGGGCACTAATAGAGCCTAATCCTCATGACATCATTTAATCTAATTACCTGCCAAAGGCCCCATCTCCAAATACCATCACTTTCTTAGAGCTTGAATATATGAATTTTGGGGGAACAGAATTCAGTTGACAGTCTCATTCTTCTAACAGTATAAAATATGACTAATAAAGAAAGCTCATCATTAAATTATCTCTTTCCTAGCAATACATAGATATTTACGTGCTGTTTTAAACCATTTATATTTTTTTTACATCTTTATTGGAATATAATTGCTTTACAATGGTGTGTTAGTTTCTGACTTATAACAAAGCGAATCAGTCATACATACACACATGTTCCCATATCTCTTCCCTCTTGCATCTCCCTCCCTCCCACCCTCCCTATCCCACCCCTCTAGGTGGTCACAGAGCACCGAGCTGATGTCTCTGTGCCACGTGGCTGCTTCCCACTAGCTATCTATTTTACGTTTGGTAGTGTATATATGCCCATGGCACTTTCTCGCTTTGTCACAGCTTCCCCTTCCCCTTCCCCATATCCTCAAGTCCATTCTCGAGTAGGTCTGTGTCTTTATTCCTGTCTTACCCCTAGGTTCTTCATGACATATTTTTTTACATATTAATTGGAGTATAATTGCTTTACAATGGTGTGTTAGTTTCTGTTTTATAACAAAGTGAATCAGTTATACATAAACATATGTTCCCATATCTCTTCCCTCTTGCGTCTCCCTCCCTCCCACCCTCCCTATCCCACCCCTCCAGGTGGTCACAAAGCCCCGAGCTGATCTCCCTGTGCTATGCGGCTGCTTCCCACTAGCTAGCGACCTTATATTTGGTAGTGTATCACAGCTTACCCTTCCCCCTCCCCATATCCTCAAGTCCATTCTCTAGAAGGTCTGTGTCTTTTTTTTTTTTTTTTTTTTGCGGTACGCGGGACTCTCACTGTTGTGGCCTCTCGTGTTGCGGAGCACAGGCTCCGGACGCGCCGGCTCAGCCGCCATGGCTCACGGTCCCAGCCGCTCCGCGGCATGTGGGATCTTCCTAGACCTGGGCACGAACCCGTGTCCCCTGCATCGGCAGGCAGACTCTCAACCACTGCGCCACCAGGGAAGCCCCAGGTCTGTGTCTTTATTCCTGTCTTACCTCTAGGTTCTTCATCACATTTTTTTTCTTAAATTCTATATATATGTGTTAGCATACGGTATTTGTCTTTCTCTTTCTGACTTACTTCACTCTGTATGACAGACTCTAGGTCCATCCACCTCACTACAAATAACTCAATTTCATTTCTTTTTATGGCTGAGTAATATTCCATCGTATATATGTGCCACATCTTCTTTTTCCATTCATCTGATGATAGACACTTAGCTTGTTTCCATCTCCGGGCTATTGTAAATAGAGCTGCAATGAACATTTTGGTACATCACTCTTTTTGAATTATGGTTTTCTCAGGGTATATACCCAGTAATGGGATTGCTGGGTCATATGGTAGTTCTATTTGTAGTTTTTTAAGGAACCTCCATATTGTTCTCCATAGTGGCTGTACCAATTCACATTCCCACCAGCAGTGCAAGAGTGTTCCCTTTTCTCCACACCCTCTCCAGCATTTATTGTTTCTAGATTTCTTAATGATGGCCATTCTGACTGGTGTGAGATGATATCTCATTGTAGTTTTGAGTTGCATTTCTCTAATGATTAATGATGTTGAGCATTCTTTCATGTGTTTGTTGGCAGTCTGTATATCTTCTGTGGAGAAATGTCTATTTAGGTCTTCTGCCCATTTTTGGATTGGGTTGTTTGTTTTTTTGTTATTGAGCTGCATGAGCTGCTTATAAATTTTGGAGATTAATCCTTTGTCCGTTGCTTCATTTGCAAATATTTTCTCCCATTCTGTGGGTTGTCTTTTGGTCTTGTTTATGGTTTCCTTTGCTGTGCAAAAGCTTTGAAGTTTCATTAGGTCCCATGTGTTTATTTTTGTTTTGATTTCCATTTCTCTAGGAGGTGGGTCAAAAAGGATCTTGCTGTGATTTATGTCATGGAGTGTTCTGCCTATGTTTTCCTCTAAGAGTTTGATAGTTTCTGGCCTTACATTTAGATCTTTAATCCATTTTGAGCTTACTATTATGTATGGTGTTAGGGAGGGATCAAATCTCATACTTTTACATGTCCCTGTCCAGTTTTCCCAGCACCACTTATTGAAGAGGCTGTCCTTTCTCCACTGTACATTCCTGCCTCCTTTATCAAAGATAAGGTGACCATATGTGTGTGGGTTTATCTCTGGGCTTTCTATCCTGTTCCATTGATCTATCTTTCTGTTTTTGTGCCAGTACCATACTGTCTTGATTACTGTAGCTTTGTAGTATAGTCTGAAGTCAGGGAGCCTGATTCCTCCAGCTCGGTTTTACGTTCTCAAGATTGCCTTGGCTATTCGGGGTCTTTTGTGTTTCCATACAAATTGTGATATTTGTTGCTCGAGTTCTGTGAAAAATGCCAGTGGTAGTTTGATAGGGATTGCATTGAATCTGTAGATTGCTTTGGGTAGTAGAGTCATTTTCACAATGTTGATTCTTGCCATCCAAGAACATGGTATATCTCTCCATCTATTTGTATCATCTTTAATTTCTTTCATCAGTGTCTTATAATTTTCTGCATACAGGTCTTTTGTCTCCTTAGGTAGGTTTATTCCTAGAAATTTTATTCTTTTTGTTGCAGTGGTAAATGGGAGTGTTTTCTTGATTTCACTTTCAGATTTTTCATCATTAGTGTATAGGAATGCCAGAGATTTCTGTGCATTAATTTTGTATCCTGCTACTTTACCAAATTCATTGATTAGCTCTAGTAGTTTTCTGGTAGCATCTTTAGGATTCTCTATGTATAGTATCATGTCATCTGCAAACAGTAACAGCTTTACTTCTTCTTTTCCGATTTGGATTCCTTTTATTTCCTTTTCTTCTCTGATTACTGTGGCTAAAACTTTCAAAACTATGTTGAATTAGATTGGTGAGAGTGGGCAACCTTGTTTTGTTCCTGATCTTATTGGAAATGCTTTCAGTTTTTCACCATTGAGGACAATGTTGGCTGTGGGTTTGTCATATATGGCCTTTATTATGTTAAGGAAAGTTCCCTCTATGCCTACTTTCTGCAGGGTTTTTATCATAAATGGTTGTTGAATTTTGTCAAAAGCTTTCTCTGCATCTATTGAGATGATCATATGGTTTTTCTCCTTCCATTTTTTAATATGGTATATCACGTTGATTGATTTGCGTATATTGAAGAATGCTTGCATTCCTGGAATAAACCCCACTTGATCATGGTGTATGATCCTTTTAATGTGCTGTTTGATTCTGTTTGCTAGTATTTTGTTGAGGATTTTTGCATCTATGTTCATCAGTGTTATTGGCCTGTAGTTTTCTTTCTTTGTGACATCCTTGTCTGGTTTTGGTATCAGGGTGATGGTGGCCTTGTAGAATGAGTTTGGGAGTGTTCCTCCTTCTGCTATATTTTGGAAGAGTTTGAGAAGGATAGGTGTTAGCTCTTCTCTAAATGTTTGATAGAATTCACCTGTGAAGCCATCTGGTCCTGGGTTTTTGTTTGTTGGAAGATTTTTAATCACAGTTTCAATTTCAGTGCTTGTGATTGGTCTGTTCATATTTTCTATTTCTTCCTGATTCAGTCTTGGCAGGTTGTGCATTTCTAAGAATTTGTCCATTTCATCCAGGTTGTCCATTTTATTGGCATAGAGTTGCTTGTAGTAATCTCTCCTGATCTTTTGTATTTCTGCAGTGTCAGTGGTTACTTTTCCTTTTTCATTTCTAATTCTATTGATTTGAGTCTTCTCCCTTTTTTTCTTGATGAGTCTGGCTAATGGTTTATCAATTTTGTTTATCTTCTCAAAGAACCAGCTTTTAGTTTTATTGATCTTTGCTATCGTTTCCTTCATTTCTTTTTCATTTATTTCTGATCTGATCTTTATGATTTCTTTCCTTCTGCTAACTTTGGGTTTTTTTTGTTGTTGTTCTTCTTCTTTCTCTTAATTGCTTTAGGTGCAAGTTTAGGTTGTTTATTCGACATGTTTCCTGTTTCTTAAGGTAGGATTGTATTGCTATAAACTTCCCTCTTAGAACTGCTTTTGCTGCCTCTCCTAGGTTTTGGGTTGTGGTGTCTCCATTGTCATTTGTTTCTAGGTATTTTTTGATTTCCTCTTTGATTTCTTCAATGATCACTTCATTATTAAGTAGTGTATTGTTTAGCCTCCATGTGTTTGTATTTTTTACAGATCTTTTCCTGTAATTGATATCTAGTCTCATAGCGTTGTGGTCAGAAAAGATACTTGATACAATTTCAATTTTCTTAAATTTACCAGGGCTTGATTTGTGACCCAAGATATGATCTATCCTGCAGAATGTTCCATGAGCACTTGAGAAAAATGTGTATTCTGTTGTTTTTGGATGGAATGTCCTATAAATATCAATTAAGTCCATCTTGTTTAATGTATCATTTAAAGCTTGTGTTTCCTTATTTATTTTCATTTTGGATGATCTGTCCATTAGTGAAAGTGGGGTGTTAAAGTTCCCTACTATGAATGTGCTACTGTCGATTTCCCCTTTTATGGCTGTTAGTATTTGCCTTATGTATTGAGGTGCTCCTATGTTGGGTGCCTAAATATTTACAATTGTTATATCTCCTTCTTGGATCGATCCCTTGATCATTAGGTAGTGTCCTTCTTTGTGTCTTCTAATAGTCTTTATTTTAAAGTCTATTTTGACTGATATGAGAACTGCTACTCCAGCTTTCTTTTGATTTCGATTTGCATGGAATATCTTTTTCCATCCCCTTACTTTCAGTCTGTATGTGTCTCTAGGTCTGAAGTGGGTCTCTTGTAGACAGCATATATATGGGTCTTGTTTTTGTATCCATTCAGCCAATCTGTGTCTTTTGGTGGGAGCATTTAGTCCATTTACATTTAAGGTAATTATCGATATGTGTGTTCCTATTCCCATTTTCTTAATTGTTTTGGGTTCGTTATTGTAGTTCTTTTCCTTCTCTTGTGTTTCTTGCCTAGAGAAATTCCTTTAGCATTTGTTGTAAAGCTGGTTTGGTGGTGCTGAACCCTCTCAGCTTTTGCTTGTCTGTAAAGGTTTTAATTTCTCCATCAAATCTGAATGAGCTCCTTGCTGGGTAGAGTAATCTTGGTTGTAGGTTTTTCTCCTTCATCATTTTAAATATGTCCTGCCAGTCCCCTCTTGCTTGCAGAGTTTCTGCTGCAAGATCAGCTGTTAACGTTATGGGGATTCCCTTGTGTGTTATTTGTTGTTTTTCCCTTGCTGCTTTTAATAGGTTTTCTTTGTATTTAATTTTTGACAGTTTGATTAATATGTGTCTTGACGTGTTTCTCCTTGGATTTTTCCTGTATGGGACGCTCTGTGCGTCCTGGACTTGATTAACTATTTCCTTTCCCATATTAGGGAAGTTTTCAACTATAATCTCTTCAAATATTTTCTCAGTCCCTTTCTTTTTCTCTTCTTCTTCTGGAACCCCTATAATTCGAATGTTGGTGCGTTTAGTGTTGTCCCAGGAGTCTCTGAGACTGTCCTCAGTTCTTTTCATTCTTTTTTCTTTCTTCTGCTCTGCAGTAGTTATTTCCACTATTTTATCTTCCAGGTCACTTACCGTTCTTCTGCCTCAGTTATTCTGCTATTGATCCAATCTAGAGTATTTTTCATTTCACTTATTGTGTTGTTCAAAAAGAGGAAAAGAGGAGAAAATCATAAATCTTGCTCTCAAAGTCCACCTCCTCAAGTTGGGATGATTCCTTGTCTATTCATGTATTCCACAGATGCAGGATACAAGTTGATTGTGGAGCTTTAATCCGCTGCTTCTGAGGCTGCTGGGAGGGATTTTCCTTTCTCTTCTTTCTTCGCACAGCTCCCGGGGCTCAGCTTTGGATTTGGCCCCGCCTCTGCATGTAGGTCGCCGGAGGGCATCTGTTCTTCGCTCAGACAGGATGGGGTTAAAGGAACAGCTGCTTCGGGGACTCTGACTCACTCAGGCCTGGGGGAGGGAGGGGTACAGAGTGCGGGGCGAGCCTGCGGCGGCAGAGGCCGGCGTGATGTTGCACCAGCCCGAGGTGTCCCGTGCACTCTCCCGGGGAAGCTGTCCCTGGATCCCGGGACCCCGGCAGTGGCGGGCTGCACAGCCTCCCCGGAAAGGGAGTGTGGACAGTGACCTGCGCTCGCACACAGGCCTCTTGGCGGTGGCAGCAGCAGCCCCAGCATCCCACGCCCGCCTCTGGGGTCCGCGCTTTTAGCCGCGGCTCGCGCCCGTCTCTGGAGCTCCTTTAAGCAGCGCTCTTAATCCCCTCTCCTCGTGCACCAGGAAACAAAGAGGGAAGAAAAAGTCTCTTGCCTCTTCGGCAGGTCCAGACTTTTTCCCGGACTCCCTCCCGGCCAGCCGTGGTGCACTTACCCCTTCAGGCTGTGTTCAGGCTGCCAACCCCAGTCCTCTCCCTGTGCTCCCGACAGAAACCTGAAACCCGAGCCTCAGCTCACAGCCCCGCCCGCGCCGGTGGCCGAGCAGACAAGCCTCCGGCTGGTGAGTGCCGGTCAGCACCCATCCTCTGTGCGGGAATCCCTCCGCTTTGCCCTCCGCACCCCTGTTGCTGTGCTCTCTTCCGCTACTCCCAAGCTTTCCCCCTCTGCCACCTGCAGTCTCTGCCCTTGAAGGGGCTTCCTAGTGTGTGGAAACCTTTCCTGCCTCACAGCTGCCTCCCACTGGTGCAGGTCCCGTCCCTATCCTTTTGTCTCTGTTTATTCTTTTTTCTTTTGCCCTACCCAGAGTGCATGGGGAGTTTCTTGCCTTTTGGGGGGTCTGAGGTCTTCTGCCAGCGTTCAGAATGTGGTCTGTAGGAGCTGTTCCACGTGTAGATGTATTTCTGGTGTATCTGTGGGGAGGAAGGTGATCTCCGTGTCTTACTCTTCCGCCATCTTCCCCCAGGCCCCTAAGGAGTTTTATTAGCAAGTAATCAAGATGTTTTTTCACAAGGCTCCCGATTAGCTGTTGGTATACTAAGAGTGAATCAGAGTTAGCGTAGTTTCTGATTTCTTTACATTGTCTATGTGGATGATCATATTTTTACTGCTGGGGGTGGCGGTGGTGGGGAGTGAGGGAATGTTGCTTTCCTGCTCCTGATGTTTCAGTCCTGTCAAGAGAGCTCGTAGGGTCCTATCAGCGCTGCTTCTTTACTGACTCTGCCCCAGGGTGATCAAGTGATTTATATAGAAAGCTTGAAAAGAATTAAGTGAGCATGCTTGCCTTGACTAATTCTGTTCTCTCCCTTGAGAGTGTGAGTGTCTTCTGTTTCTCTCATTCTGTGTATTACTAGTTAGTAAATCTGCCCAATTCTGCGGTTCAGTTATGTGATCATTTCATTCAAACTGGATTCTCAAGCCAGGGTTATCAAGAGTAACAGGAATATTCGGCCCTCCATCTTTTCTCTTTTCTCTTATTTCCTAATTTATTCCAAACCAAATGGAATTAAGGCATTGTACTTGCTGAAAGGTAATTAGAAGTTCCTGACACTTGGTGCATTACCTGGGAACACTGAGAAATAAAAAGAAAGGAGCAGACATTTTGGAGAGGAAAATGTCCATGTGGAAAATCTTTTGTTACTGCCAAGGAAGGTAGTCTACTGCCTTGGTCTTTAATGTATGGTGGGATGTTGAAACCTTTGACTGTTTGAAAATATTTAGGTTTGTGCAGTAAACTGCTGAAGCTTAGAAAACGTTTAATGCATGCTGTATAAATGTGCCGTGCTTGCTGGGAGACTAATAAACTTGGAGGCTGAACACAATAGAAATTTACGATCTCACAGTTGTAGAGGCCAGAAGTGTGCTGTCAAGGTGTCAGCAAGGCTGCTCTCCCTACTGATGCTCTAGGGGAGATTCTACCCCTTGCCTCTTTCAGCTTCTGGTGGTTGCCAGCTTCCTTGGCTTGAGGCCACGTCACTCAGTTTTGGTCTGTGTCTTCACATCACCCCCTTTCTGTGTCTGTATCTTCTCTTTTGTGTGTCTCAAATATCCCTCTGCCCTTCTTGTATATTAAGGACAATTGTCATTCTATTTAGGACCCATCCAGCTAATATAGGATGGAAATCCCATCTCAAGATCCTTAATGACGTTTGCAAAAACGTTTTTTTTTCAAATGAGGTAACAGTCAAGGCTTAGGACATGGATATATCCTTTTGGGGGCCACCATCCAACCCACTACACCAGCCATAAGATACTTTGATTTTGGCTGATGGCTGCAGCTTATGGTGTGGGAGAGTGGCTGTTTCTTTCGAGCCACTTAAGTAAAGGTCTGATATAAAGAAAAGGGGCATTAGGGAGTTGCAGGTGACTGAGCAATACCTGGAGCGGAATGAATAAGGCACCTGGAGGGTCTTTAGTATACAGAGACCTTTACCTGGCACTTGACTTGAGAGTGTGCAGGAGTTTACAGGGCAGGAAAGTCTCAGGCAGCCGTCCACCTTGCCTTACTCTTCAGGTACAGTTTTTCCCAAGCAGGCTTGACTGAGACAAAGACTCAATTATAAGGAAAACATGTTTTATAGAACTTGTCGGCACTGACACATATGGTCTACCGTAGGCTCAAGTGACGCCCTTCACATGTGGACCCAAGCTGACACTGGATTTGTCAATTATATTGGAGAAAGAAATGTTGTCCTAAAGGCAGCCGCCTTTGGTCTAGGCAGTGAAAATGGCCATGGCGGCATAGGACTGTCAAATCTACGCCTCAGACCTGGAGGTGTAATGTCACTCGACAGAACCCATAAACAGTTCAGTACTGCAGTGTAAACAACAAGGTCATCAAAGAGGAAGGATAACGCAAGAGTCCATGTGTGACAGATGCTCAGGGCTGTGCACTGCACATGGCAAATTCATAGTGACAAATCAATGTCAAGCTAAAAGTTTCCTCCTGGTTCGAAGTTCGCAGGTCAGAAATTTCAGTTAAATGGCATAGACTAATGGACATTCTAGTGAGGCTAAAACCAAAGAGACTTTCTCTTTCTCTCAAATGCCATTGAGTTTCCACTATGTTCTTTGATCAAAGTCTTTACTGGATTCCGGGAACAAAAATGTGCCTAGTTTCACTCTTCTAAGAGTGGGGGATTGGCTTGCTTTTGAGATTGTTTTTAAATTTTGGGGATAGTGCTGTAAAATCAAATTGTATCTTAGTAACTCTTTAGACTCTTTAAAAGCATGGTTCATGAGAGGGTTGATAAACTGATAAAACAGCCAAGGCCCTGAGAGACCCACACCCGTGTCAGTGACAGAAGTCCAAGCTACAGATACTGAAGGAGCCCTCAGTCCCATTCAGGCAATGAAAGCCCTGTCACTGAGAATGAACCAAATGTACATTTGGGAGGATTGTTTATGGACATTTAGGACTTCGGATTTTTAACCCACAGTAACAAGGAAACTTGATTTCAAAATTGGGATTTAATACTTTGGAACCTTAATTCATAAGAGCGTGTCATGTGTGCCCTTTTAATTTGTCTGTGAAGAATTTGATACTGGCAAAGGTGTACTTACAAATTTGCAACATTTCTATGATTTCTGAATTGTATTACTGGATGCTTTTATGTATTTAATCTTAGTTTGTCATTTGACCTCATCAAATGTCTATGGTTAGCTATGTTGTGGATGGCTGGTAGAACAAAAAGTTGTTTCTGATCATTGGATATGAGTAGCCTTGGAGTTCATTTGAATTAATGCAATTTCTCACCCATATCAGAGACTTCTGGGATGAAACTCTAAGGCATCCACCAGCAGTTCCTGGAGGCCACTCAAACGAGTAGCCCCATAAAAGTGTGAGCAGGGCTGTCCTGATAAAGGTCTATTCTTTCCTGAAGGGAGAACCATATTCCATTAATTATAGGCTTAAAAGCATCGTTGAGTGGGTTAAGAGATTGAAAACACCAGGGGAGCATTAGTGACAGTTTCCCTTCTCATTCTTACGGGTACCAGCATGTGAAGGGAATTTGATTAGTGTAACTTTTAACCTCCCTGCTCTTATGTTCACTGACACTGGCTAGGTGAGGTGACCTACCTGACGGGCAAAGTTGGGAAGAATAACTGGCCATGCTTTGCTAAGCTCTTCTTTCCTTCATCTTGGGAGTGAGTCTGGTGATAGAGAGACAGAAGTTCTCTGCTCCACTGTGGACATGCCCCTCTCACCTGGCTTTGCCTGGAACCAACTTGCTGCAACAAAGTGGGTAAGTCTGGATAACTCTAGAATTCAGTTGACAGACTCACTTGGCTATGTCATGAAGCCCCATTTTCCAACATGGGCTCTAACGGTAACAAGTGACATAATGTGTGGGCTCCAGTGCAAAATGAAAATATAGTGCCTCTTGTTCAAACTGCAAGGAAAAAGTCTTGTTGAAAGTATTTGCACTGGGGTGCATAGTGTCCTCCCCAAATTCATGTTCACCTGGAACCTGTGAATGTGCGCAAGTAAATTCTTCTTTCAGATAGAATCGAGATAAGATGACATCATACTAGATTAGGATGAGTTCTAAATGGGTTCTGTGGGTTGTTCTCTCTTCTCTTTTTCATACATGTCATCTTTTTCAGCAGACTGTTTGGCTAATATTGGGAAGTAACACGAGTAAGAAAGGATATGATAAGATTGCTTGGACATTCTTGTTTCTTAAAAAACAACACTTTCTTTCTGTGTTAGAAGTAAGTTCAGATTCAAATGGAAAGCATGGCCTCCACATCTGTTAACACCTTCACTTAGTCTTGGATGTGACCAGTAGCACAGAATTCTGGTGGAACACAGCAAGGCTCCAAATGGGTACCAAATAAGCATGTCATGGAAAGCACACCATAAGCAGGGTGAAAACTAGATGTGAATGGGGCAGCAGGAATGGTGGCAGACACACATATTGCACACGTCTCCTCTGCTCATGCGTATATTTTATTGTCCCATAAACTTTACTTACAGAACATAAGTTCAAAGATAAAATCATTAAGAATATTAAGACAGCAATATCAGAGCATGAAACCAAGCAAGTGTGGGGCCCTTCTGAGCATGGTTCATCTGGGACTTGATAAACTGGTAAAAACAGCCAAGGCTGTGAGATACCCACACCATGTCAGTGACAGGAGCCCAAGCTACAGATATTGAAGGGGCCCTCAATACCACTCAGGCACTGAAAGCCCTGTCACTGAGAATGAACCAAAATATAAATTTAGGAGGATAATTTATGGAGACTTAGGACTGGATTTTTAACCCACAATAACAAGAAAACTTCATTTCAAAAGAAAGTGTGAGGTCTTCAAGTTTGCTTTCGTTATTGAGGGTCCTTTGTGGTTACATATCAATTTTGGAGTGGTTTCTTCTATTTCTGCAAAAACAGGGGATTTTGATAGGCATTGCATTAAATCTGTAGATAGCTTTGTGTAACATGGACATTTTAACAATAGTTCATGAACATGGGATGTCTTTCCATTTATTTATGTCTTCCTTAATTTCTCTCAATACTGCTGTAGTTTTCAGTGTACAAGTGTTTCATGTCTTTGGTTAAGCTTATTGCTAAGTATTTTATCCTTTTAGATGGTATTGTAAATGGAATTGTTCTCCTAATTTCTTTTTCAGATTGTTCATTGTTAATGTACAGAAATGCAAGTGATGTGTGTATGTTGATTTCATATTCTGCAAACAAACTTTGCTAAGTTTATTCTAATACATTTTTTGTTCTAATAATTTTTTGTGAAATATTTAGCACTTTCTACATCTTTTTCAATAGTTTCCCTTTCAGCCTAAATGTATCCTTAAATCTAGGGGACATTTTGACCTCCATCTTAGGCTTTCATCTTATTTCTCAACTTATTCAGTCTTAGTTATTGAGTGTTCTCCTTATTGTTTGCCACTTTGGAGAATCCAACAAAATGTTCTACTCAAGGTGAGACGTCTTTTCTCTTCCGCCTCTGAACCTGAATATCACTTATTACTTACTTCATTCTCTTAGCACTTAGCATTCGAAGTTTAATGGGTGATCTTTCTTAAAGGAGGCCAATATGCTCACCGAATTCAAGACCTCTGGTGAGTTGTGTCAAGTGTATAGGAATCATATTAACTTGTTGGCTGTTAGCACCCCTGGAAACATTTCTAAAGTGGCCTTTGACATTGATATTCAGGTATATTGAGCACCACATTAAAGAGTTTAACAGAATAAGAGTAGGCTGGTCTTTCCTAAAGCAGAGTTTATTCAAGGGTGACCTTTTCGTAACCTGCATCAGGCTCATCCGCATTGAGTCATTGAGTGCCCTCAACCCCCCTAAACTGTAAACTTTTTTTTTTCTTTTTCTTTTTTGTGGTACGCGGGCCTCTCACTGTTGTGGCCTCTCCTGTTGCGGAGCACAGGCTCCAGACGCGCAGCACAGGCTCCAGACATGCAGGCTCAGCGGCCATGGCTCGCGGGCCCAGCCGCTCCGCGGCATGTGGGATCCTCCCGGACCGGGGCACAAACCCGTGTCCCCTGCATCAGCAGGCGGACTCTCAACCACTGTGCCACCAGGGAAGCCCCTGTAAACTTCTTATACACAAGAATTATGTTTTATAGCTCTTGTTCCCCTTCCCTATACCTAAACATACCTGGAATAGAAGGTGCCTCTACGAACAGGTGTTGCTTTAGTTTAAACTACATTAAGTACATGTATATGTTCATTTCCCTCTGGGAAAGGAGGCTACTTTCCACAGGATTCAAATATCAAGCCTTTAAACTTCCTTGAACCCATAGATATATAAATAGTTGCATAACTATCCTCCCTCTATACAACTCTAAGATGATCATATCAAAGTATGGTCATTAATTGTTTTTAATTGCAAACAGATAATAAGCAAAGTGTAAGGAATTTCTTCCACCAAAGTAAAGGCCGAAGTTCAAAAAGTCAAATTAATATGGGATTTGTTACTATTCTAAATAGTAAAGAACACTGACAAGAAATAGCACAGTGCTGGTTGCTATTATCATCTTTTCATTTTCCATGACTGTTGTTTATATTATCTTCATGGGATTTCACTGAAATTATCAAGGTTTTTTAATAGTCACTAAAAAACAAAATGCCTTGAAATGCCAATACAAAGAAAAATGAGTCAGAACATGAAAAAGTGTTTTAGACAAGTTGACGACATATATTCTTTGCTCATTTCTCTTTTTGAGACAACTTCCATCTTCTTCACACTCACATGTACAATACACTGAATAAAATACAACCCCATCACTCGATGGTGATAAGAAAAGGAAAGATAAGCCGGTTCCAGAAAATCCCTCTATTCCTAGTATCTTGTTGCATCTGGCAAAAAAGAGCATTTTGAAATATTGTCTAAAGTTTTGTATTTTATTTTATAATAATTTACTTATTTATCTCAATGTAAATATTAAAAACGCATGAGAAATATGTTAACATTCGGCATTTGACTATTCTTATCTACTTCCTTAATGTTTCCTTTGCCTCCTATGATGATCTTTTGGGATAGACAGCACATACCACTCTCATACTCCCCAGACTCTACAGCCCCATACACATGCAAAATAGCTTGTGTGGGGATGTGTTAACATACACTTGGTTGAGGCAGGAAGGCTGTAGAGTACATCGTTTCTACACCTCAACATTTTAAGAGTTTTTGGAAAGTAACCCTAGTTTGAGTGCAAGTTCCATCGATTTATCAAATGCATTTCAGGTATACCTAGGTATGTCCAGTCAAATGGTAAGGCTATATCACTGGGAGACTATTTACATGAGCAAGTGAAAAGAAATCAGTGAAAGAATATATTATAACCGAGAGTCAGATATAATAGGTCAATCAAATAGGATGTAGATCCCAGGAACATATCCACACATATAAGGACAATTGATTTTTCAACAGAGGTGCAAAGCCAATTTTGAGGAGAAAGGATAGTCTTCTTGACAAATGGTGCTGGAAGCATGTAGTACATGGATATAGTGCCTAGTTCACCATATGCAAAAGTATGACCTTTGATCCCTACTTCACACCATATAAAGAATTAACTAAATGTAGATCAAAACATAAATCTCTAAAACTTGGACACAATCTTTTTGACCTTGGGTTAAGCAAAGATTTCCTAGAGATGACACCAAAAACAAGATCCATAAAAGAAAAAAAGTAATAAATTGGGTTTCATCTTTGGAAGCCATTATTAATAAAAGAAAAGCCACAGGTTGGAAGAAAATATTTACAAATTATACCCCTGAAAAGACTTGTGCCTCTAACACGTAGAGAACTCTCAAAACTCAGTAATTAGAAAAAAAATTTTAAATTAACAATATGGGTAAGAATATTTAAAAAGAGATCCTGCCAAGGAGGTGTACGGACGCAAATAAGCACATGACGTTGCTCAATGTAATCCATTATTAGCTCTATGGAAATGAACGCCCCAGGAGATACCACTACACACCTACTGAATGGCTAAACTTAGAAAAGTCCAAGCACACCGAGTACTGGTGAGGCAGTGTAGGAACTGCGCGGCTTTTACATGCTAGTGGGAGGGCAAGAGTGCAGTCACTTCAGTCCGCAGTTTGGCCGTTTCTTCATAAGGTGAACGTACACCTACCGTATGACCCAGCCTTTCTGCACCCGGATATTTACGCAAGAAAAAGGAAAGCATATGTGCACACAAAGACTTGTACATGGATCATCATAGCATCTTTATTTCTAATAGACAGAATTGAAACAACCTCGAGCACCCATCAACAAGAGGATGAATAAATATACTGTGGTATACCCATACAGTGAAACACTATTCAGCAAAACAAAGTGATAAACTATTGACACCCACCAAAACATGAATTACTCTCCAAATAATTACATTGAGTGAAAGAAGCCAGATAAAAGAGTCCTCAGTGTGTGAATCCCTTTATCTAAATTTCTAGAAAAATGCAAACACGTCTCTAATGAAAGAAAGCATATCAGTGCTCACTTGGGGATGTGGAGGGCTGGAATGTGAGGGGAAAAAAGGGGCTTTATGAATGAGGCATAAACACTTGCAAGTGATGGATATGTTCCTTTTCTTGATTGTGTTGGCAGTTCCATGGGTATATGCATATTTCAGAATTTAAATTGTGTTTTTAAGTATGTGCAGTGTACTGTGTCCGTTCTATTTAAGAGAGCCATTAAAAAAAGACTAAGAACAGACGTTTGTCTCAACGAATAAATGTAACAAAGAACAGAAAAGTCAACTACAGTATGATCTCTGTCAGTTGAATTTTCCTGTAGTTTATTTCCTCAAAAAATATATCCCAGTTCTTAAAAGAGATGGGACTCTTAATAAGTGGTTAAAAAAACCCAGCAAAGCCATCAGCAGGGTGAGCTCCGGCTACTTTTCAATTGTGAGACACTAGGTGCACAGTGCAGACATGCTAGGGTGTTTGTTCTTCCTGCCCAATATTTTAGAGAGGATATGAAACACCCCCGTTAAATGCCTGCAAGTGATGCCCAGAGTGGAGTTTGGAGAATGATGGCTGTGATCTTTAATATGGTTGTGCCTTTGTAAAGAATCTCACTCAGAATTTCCAGGGTAATTTTGGAGTCCATTTTTTTTGTGTTTTTTGGATGATATATATGTAACTCACCTGAAGAATATACCCACGTAGACTTGAAGTTAGGGACCAGCTGGTGTAAATCTGTGTGGTTATCTCCTGACCTAACCTTTTAGCTTCTTTTTGCTCCTTGATTGTAGTTAAGCTTCATCTTGCCTCAGGGACTTTGTATTCGCTGTTCCCATGTTTTGGAAATATTATTTCCAGAAAAATTTTCCATAACTGATTCCTTTCTATTCTTTGGCACTCATCTCTTAAAGATATTTTTTCCTTGATTGTCCTACTAGCCTAACTCAGTCCCAATTTAACAGATTACCTTACTTCTTTCACAGAATAATAATCAAACCAAATATTATCTTTGGTGTCTCTTTGTATTTAGATGAACTTCTTCCCAAAGAACTCAAGCCCCCCAGTGACAGAGGTTGTTACCTTTCTTATCCCTTATTCTGGGTCTTAGAACTGTGTCTGGCATGTAGTAATCACTCGAGGTCTGTTGACTGTGTAAAGAATATGTGAGTAGATGAACAGATTTGGAGTTATTTGAGGTCGCTCTTAAAGATGGCTCGTGTTGGTGATTAAATTAAAGTTGTAGGTTTTAGAGTTGGAAGTGATCTTGCTGAGTCTCACAGTTAGGGCAAAACTCTCCCTACTGTAGCATCCCTGACAGATGATCAAGTCTGAGCTTGAATAACTGTATATGAAAGATCCTAACCAGGGCACCCTCCTAGCTCTGCCAGGTCAGATAGAATTTTGGACTATTCTCTTTCTCTCTCTTGTAGACAGCCACTGTCATTTGGTAAGCCATAAGCCTTCCATTGCTTTGACTGTGGTTAGTGTGTTTGCTGGATTTCTAAAATATATTTTTAGTGTTTACTTGTTTAGATTGAAAAGATTGGGCTATATTTTTAAAAGTTGATCCCACCATTTTGGAAGGCCTTTTAAGTTGTGATATTGCATGCAAGAGTGCTAACGGAATTCTGGACTCCATATTTTCATTTTTACCTTTTTTTTTTTTCTCAGACTTTGAACTAACAATGACTAAGAATGAGAGGCACTCAGACCCGAATATTTTTTCCCTTGTCAGGCACAGAGAATATGGGAAAGAATGAAATTGGGAAATTGTTTTGCTCCTCTTCCTTTCCTCCTTTTCGGTCAGTTACCTTAGTCGTCCACCTCACTTTGTATTTCTAGCCTGGCTTCAGAAGACCTGAATTTGATGAACTACACACTGATGGAGTAGTAGATTGCTAGAAGGAATGGCGGCTTCACAGAATTATTTTCAAGAAGGATGGTCCAGCCAATTTCCTCACTTCCATTGTGAAAGGAGTTCCGTATTCCTAAGAAAATGGACCTATGTCCGACTGACACAGAAGATGGAGATTTATCCCAGTGCATGTATATATGTATATCTATTAAATTTATGTATATATATATAATGCCTAATGGAAACATCTCAGATGTTCTCTTTGGTATTTTCCTTTAATTTTACTTATAAAATTGTGACCATTTTTTAACTCAAAAGAGGAGAACCTTAAAAATTAATTAAGAAGACATCCTCAGTAGTCTAAGGTTCAGAGTGACTTGGCAGAGAAAATTGCTGAATGGTTAGATAATAGTGCTGGTATGCTTGGCTATTGTAACACTTTACATTTGAGTTTCTCTTCCTTGAAATTACAAGAACTATATGACTCAAGAGAAAGATTGATAATTAGGAATATTCTGCTTGCTTTTTTTTTTTTATTATTGTTTTTGTTGTCGCAGTACACGGGGCTCTCACTGCTGCGGCCTCTCCCGTTGCGGAGCACAGGCTCCGGACGCGCAGGCCCAGCGGCCGTGGCCCACGGGCCCAGCCGCTCCGCGGCATGTGGGATCCTCCCGGACTGGGGCACGAACCCGTGTCCCCTGCATCGGCAGGCAGACTCCCAACCACTGTGCCACCAGGGAAGCCCCTCTGCTTGCTTTTTATATAGCGTATTGAAGAACATTTTAATTATTTGGAGGTCATAGGAAGGAACCTTCATGATCTAAGTTTTGAACAAGTAGTGTTGCAACACAGCTATGACTTAAAAAGGAAATTTGAAATGACCTATTTCTTTTGGCATCTCAATCCAGATATCTGTCAGTAAAATGAGTCACTTTTCAGTCAAATGGGTGGTCAGCAATATAATTTTTTATTGGGAAGCTGAAAGACACCATTGCCAAGCAGAGCACCTGCAGTGTTCACATCTATATTTGAGCATCTTTCGTTTTCCCAAGGGGTGCAAGTGAAGAGAAGGCAGGCAGAGAAATGCACTTGAATAAAGCTTTTCAAGATGGATAGAACAGAGAGCATTCCCAGAGGCGGGTCAAGTTCAACCCAAGAACAACTCTCTCAGTGCTTTCACAACTAGGTAAAATACAAGACCAGTAGTAACTCAGCTCTCAAATCAGTGGTGAAATCCAGCAGAAGGTTGTTAATATTGATATGGTTAACATACATCAAATAGGATTACTGAATTTTCTGAATCCAACTGAACTCCCAGGATTGTTTGGTTTCAAAGGCTGTTGGGCTCAAGACGCATTTGGTTTTAAATAATCCTTCCTAAAATGTTCAGCTTTCAGTCTAATATGATTGAAACCCAGCTTGAGTGTGTCTTATAATACACTGGACTGGAAAGACTATGGGCACTGAATTATTCAAAACATGGCAGGTGAAGGAGTGATATGTGGGGAGGATGTGATCATAGAAATGAGTGAGACTTGATATGTCTTGTTATCTCATTTGATTTACCTGTTAGAACTCTTCCAAATATTAGAGGAAAGAAATCAATATCAATTTTCACCTGTCACGTTCCACACTTCAATGATGAATGAATGTCAAATTTGACCACAGTTTTCTGTACCACCTGCTCTGAAATAATATTTCTGGGCCTTTATTAAAAATGTAAAATTTTCATTGAATTTCCAAATATGATTCTGCAGTGGCTAATTCAGCTTGTTTTATTAGTAAGCAAGTTCTGATGAGTAATACTAATTTAATAAGCCTGCATGTGAGGTTAAAGTGTCAACTGTTCCTGCCGAAGGTGATGAGATATGACTGTGATGTGGTGGTAGGACACTCACCTTCCTGAACGAACCCTGCGAGCACACAGTTCTTGGGAGAAACCAGTACAAATCTGATATCATTTTGCATGTCTCCTGTAGCAGTGGAATGCACACACATACAAACATGATCATGGGTGAAAAAACACACATGCGCACCTTAGAGGCTTACATTAATTTCTGAATATAGTTCTCCGGAAAGAAAAAGCTTCACTGATGATTTGTATTTTTATAGTTTATTGTTTTATCCATACTAAAACACTTCATGAAATCACTTCCTGTTTTGTTGTCCATGGAATCCTTTCCATTTTGAGATGCTAAATATAAATCGAAATAATGATTATAGTCCTTGGCCATGAAAGACTAAGTTACAGAGAACCCGGTGACTGGAGGTCAGAGCTGCCACGGAATTATTCTCTGCTCCAGAGACCATCAGAATATCACTGTGTACCCACTTAAGGATAGAATGCTGCTATTGAGAAACGAGCTCTCTTTTATTTCTACTAAAAGGAGAGAACAGTAGGGGACCTTGGCTGCGCGAGTGTATGAGACTTTCTCTGTTTTGTACAATAAGCCAAAAACAATACATGAAATAGCCTCACGCCTTTTGTCTTTTGTACCCAGCTCCTTCCTGTATTGCTCCTGATCCATTACACTTAAATCAACAAGAGTTGCTTGAACATTTTGACAGTTATGTTCCCCATACCCTGAAGCCTTTTTAAAGGGTTACTGAGATAAAGCTATTTCAAAAATACTCCCTCCAAATTTTTTCAGGGTGGCATCAATGAAAGTAACTTAGAGGAAAAAAACTTGAGTTCCTGGCCTACCCCTCTAAGGCCAGGCAAGCATAAACCTTCATAGCAAAACCTAAGTTTGCTCCCAGTTGAGAATTTGGTTTCCACGGTCTTATATAAAAAGTATATGGAGACTTTAATTCCCTATAAGCCCTTTCCAAAGAGTGAATACAGTTCATCATTCGTAAGAGATGATGGAAGTTACAATTTTGTTGAATAGATGGAATATATATTACATATAATATACATATTTATTTTATATATATATATATAATATATATAAAGTTACTATTCAGAGTCCTAAAACGTGGATTTTTCTTACTTACCAAGAATGAACAGTAACTTGATCTCTAAACAATAAAGCACCTGGTCATAACAGAATCATAACAAATATTTGATATCAGAATGAATTCACTGTTCAGGTGTAAAGAGGGAATAGCTTCAGTTTTCCTCTTTCGGGCACCCCATTATTGCATCCTGGACAGAGGGGATTTTCTTGATTTTAATCTAAAGGAGAAATGGTCACTTTTGTTGAGATGGAAATTGACCACCTCAGTAGGCAGAGGCACTGTTTTTATTTGGCTGAATTCATGTTTCTAGTGATAATTCAAGGTGTAATAGGGTTTTCTCAGCCACTCCAAAATCTGAAAATGATAAGCATCTCACCAGAGTTTCAGGATGGCCCATTACCTATTCTGTGGAAAGGATATTCAAAACACCATGCTTCATCAATGTCTTCTTTGACTTATTAATGAATGGACAACTACTGAGTTAAGACAGTGTCTTATCCTTGCTTCAAAAAAATAAAAACAAAAAACCCCCACAAACACAAAAAAACTGTTAACAATGAAAACTTATTATGCCAGGCCTTAGTATGGCCTGACTTGGAAATTTAGTTTCAGAGGCTTTTGTGAATATACCAAGGAAAGAGGACCTAGGTGTATCTTATTCCCACAGGCCGCCAATAAATATTTGCTTAACGGACAAACAATTAATATATAGTATAGGAGAGAACCTGACAGATGCTTAACATTATTGAGTGATAGCAATGCCCAAACTCATCTGTGATCAAACACTATGCAAGTATCCTCCTAAGGATAAACTTATTACAAATAAGAAGTGAAAATTCAATTATGCAGATACTTTCAGTGTCAGCTCCGATATGCAAAAAGCATGGAAGTTGTCACTGTATCTTGTCCTTACAAGATAATGCTGTACAAAATGAAAATCAGTGACTTTTCTCAGACATGATTAATAAAACATGTAACTATGAAAGAATTTTCGAACGGTAATTATGTATGTGTATATATGTGTCTCTGAAAAATCTGTGTCAAAGAAAACTGAGGCTATCAGTATAAACTTCTTTAACTTCTATCTCTTCTTACCTTTATTTCCTCCCAAACTTACCAGTATCCATCCAGCTCGAAGGATACAAGTGATTTTTATATACTGTGCAAGGTTTTTTTCTTATTCATATGTCCGTGTTTCCCCAATTCTCTAAATTATTATCTACATCTTCAGGATCTCCTTTATTGGTTCCTTCATTTCAACATATAAAATAGAAGTCCTTCTCATTCTAAAAAATTCTTTTTTGCTGATTACTTTCTCTTTTCATCCAAACTCCTTGAGAGCAGCCTATTCCCACTGTCCTCACTAGCCCCGCCTGGCCCCGACAGGCAGCCCTACACCCTCAGTTTATTGCCATCTGGCTTTTTGTCCACCACTTCCCTGCACTGCTCTCAGGTCACTGGGGACCTAACTGCCCAAATCCAATGGACACTCACAGTCTCTGAAGGACGACGCTGGCATCTCCTTCCTCCTTCTTGAATCTCTGTCACCTCTCTCCTTCCCAGAATTCTTTCTCTGCTTATCACTTAAACGTTGTCAGGACTCACAATTCTCTGACATCTCATCCATTTTCATGATTTTAATGACTGCTGATATGTGCTGAGGACATTCAAATTTTTATCTTTCCATGTCTTCACGTGCATGTCCAGTTATCTACCAGTTTGTCTTCTGAATTCTACAGGTGCTTCAAAATTCTACATGTCCAGAACTAAAGTCTTTTCCCCACTTCAGTTCTTTATCCCCTATTTCCAAACTCAATGATACCACCACCCAACCTTAGTCACACAGATGGGGGTTCAGCCTCCGCCTCCTACTTCTTCCTTACTTCCCAAGGTCAAGTCTTGCTGGTAATTTCCTAAATACAATTAGAACTTATTTCCTCCCTTCATTTATACCTTATTTCAGACCCCTTTCTTCTTGCTATTACCTGGTCTAGAAGTTACGAAATTGCTCTTCGGTGGAACCAGTTGTTAGACATTCTATTAAAAAAGGACTCTAGGGTCAAATAGTTTTGAGGATGGCTGTGTACCATACGCCTGCTGTGACGATCCAGAATGAACATTAGCCTACAGCAGCCCCGAGAAGCTGTACAGTAAAGAAACCTGATTAACTTTACTTAAGCCAGGTTCTCCCTTCTGCCGGCCTATAAACCTTTCAGTAGGGACAGGAGAGGAGGTGGCAGCGTGAAAATCCCACTTGAAAATATAAAGCACTGCTCCTCAGAAGAGTGGGGCATAATTATCTCCAGGCTTCTTCAGATTCCTCATCCATACTGACGTCAGTGGTCTAAAATGCCACCCGAACTTGTCCTTTCCATTCTTAGCTATTTTCTGAGGAAACCAGCTCCACGCACATGGTTGGTTAAGACATGCTCTCCTCCTCCTCGCTGCCTCCTTTAGGGGCACTTGCCGCTGCCTGGGGACACTGCACTGATCCTCCAGAGCCTGTGCCTGTGGCTCTGTAACACACCCCTCGCACACTCACGGCTCTGGACTTCCGCTGTCCACTCTGCCTTGAGTATCCTTGCCTTTCACCGGCTGACTCACCAGTTTCTCACGAGTCCTTTAAGACTTAGCTTAGGGACTGCCCCTTTTGATGACTTTTCTTTGCCTCACGGCTCCCCCTCTTCTTCCACAAACACTGACTAAACGCCCTGAATATGCCCGTCACAGCAGGTCACGTGCAGGATGAGACATCTGCTGTGCGTCTTCCCCTCTCACTCCACTGCTAAAGGGCCAACACTACATCTTGCTCATTGTTTCACTCCTCTAACACTCAACCCATGACTAATGAACTAACTAGTACTGTAGTAGCCCTCTTAGTAACAATCAGGCAGGACCTTCTACAAGAAATCTGACACTCCAGCTTTTCTCTGATCTCACCTTTCACTCTGATTGAACTAAAGACTTATCTGTACATGTTTTACCAGGGAGACATAATTTAATCCAGAGATGTGTCATCACATACTCTTACATACTCTGCCGTTTAAAAATTCTGCTCACAATGGGGGAAGGAGACAGGTGTGCTTTCTGACAGCCCCACTGTTTTTGCACTTCTAGTGGTCACTGGCTTCTCTCTCAGTTCCTTCCTTAAACCCTTCTTAACAAGGGAACAGGATAACAAAGTAATTAAGAGCCTGGTTACAGCCTATGTGTGAACAGAAACATAAACAGGGACATAGAGAATAGACTAGCGGTTGCCAAGGAGGAGGGGGTGGGAGAGGGTTGGATTGGGAGTTTGGGATTAGCAGATGCAAACTGGTGTATATACAGGATGGATAAACATAAAGGTCCTACATGGGACTTCCCTGGTGGCGCAGTGGTTAAGAATACGCCTGCCAATGCAGGGGACATGGGTTCAAGCCCTGGTCCGGGAAGATCCCACATGCCAGAGAGCAACTAAGCCGGATGTCACAACTACTGAAGTCCAGGCACCTAGAGCCCGTGCTCTGCAACAAGAGAAGCCACCACAATGAGAAGCATGTGCACCTCAACTAGAGGAAGCCCGCGTGCAGCAACAGAGGCCAAACACAGCCAAAAATAAATACATACATGCATTTATTTTTAAAAAGTGCATGTATTTAAAAAAACCCCAAAAAGTTCCTACTGTAGAGCACAGGGAACTATATTCTATATCCTGTGATAAACCGTAATGGAAAAGAATATGAAAAAGAATGTACAGAAATGTGTAACTGAGTCACTTTCCTGTACAGCAGTAATTAACACAACACTGTAATTCAAGTGTATGTCAATAAAAAATAAAATTTAAAAAAATTGCCAGAAAAATAGTCACGTAAGGGGAACTTCCCTGGTGGTCCAGTGGTTAAGACTTTGCCTTCCAATGGAGTGGGTGAGGGTTCAATCCCTGGTCGGGGAGCTAAGATCCCACATGCCTTGAGGCCAAAAAACCAAAATATAAAACAGAAGCAATACTGTAACAAATGCAATAAACACTTTAAAAATGGTTGACAGCATAAAAAATCTTTAAAGAAAAAATTCACATAAATCAGAAACAAATGAAAGATAATAAAGTCCATACATTAAAAAAAAAAAAAAGAGCATGGGTTCGGGTCACATTGCAACTTCCCACTTACTTATAGCTGTGTAATTCTGGGCAACTCACATAATGTCTCCTCAGACCGTTCATCTATAAAATGGGGATGGTAAGAGTTCCCTACCTCAGAGCGTTGCTGTAATCCATAAACACGGTTAAGTGCCTTGGTAAATGTTTGAGGCTCTCTGGTTATTATGAATTAAAATATGTCAATGGCTTCTGGCCGTGTGATTTATATAATAGTTTGATGTTTAACCAAATGGTAAAACTATTCCATTTATTATTCCCATCTCTTTTTAACCCTTAGCCTGCTTTGTTGTTTATGTTTGCTCCCACCACAGAGTGCTAGTTCCAGGAGAGTAAAGGCTTTATTTTGTTCACTGCTGAAAGCAACAGCACCCAGAAAAGTACTGTACATATGAAGCCCTCAGTAAACACTAGCTGAATGAATGGTGCAAAGTGTTACAAGGAAAAGTACACCCAAACTTTCATTATAATAAAAAGTATAGATAAAAAAATCTTTCTCTAATGGCTTCCAGTCAAGTAACTGAAAACACCATATGCTATAATAATAACATAAGTAATTTATGAAAATTTGAAGGCAAAAACATAATTTTAAAAGATTTAGACCTACGTTAGGTGTGATAGAGTATGGATGCTTTCTTGAAATTCACAATCAGATCCAAGAGTATCACTTTCAGACTGTTCTAGTACACTGAGTTTACTTTTAGTTGTCTTTGATGACACAGTCACTATTCTACTCTCTTTCTTAACAGAAATGTGTTTTCTCGAAGACTCACTTTTAATTGGTTTATTAACCAAAGAATTATTTTGCCCAATTCCTTTGCTTTTCTGCTTTACAGGTGAGTCAGAGCAGGAATGCAGGTCCTTCCCAGGTTGTTTCTTAGCAGAGTATTTTTTGGTCTATTCACCTGCTTTGCTCATTTTCTCTGAAGAAGACCTGCTATTTCTAGATAATTCCTCTTCTTTTCTTTGACTTCCAGTTCCAGAAATGACGTCTGCTGAAGGAGAATATGTTCTAGCAATGAAATCTTCAAAAGACTCCTGCCGCTGCTCTGTGACTGGGACCCCCAGGTTGTCTTTGGAAGTTTCTAAGGCCTCCTGAGTAGACGCTGGGACACGGAAGGAGTCGAGAGGCAAAGGAATCCTAGCATCACCTGTAATTTTCGGAAAGTGGAGGGGAAGACAAAAGACAAGACAAAAATTCAGTGATGAACAAAGCCAACCATTAAAAAGTAGAGGTCAAAACTTCAATGTTACTCTGTAATCTTATTATTAACACAGTCAATTGATTAATCAGAAGATTTCAGAGCCAGTTTTTTTTGTAATTATATCTTGCCAAGTGATTCTCAGCTTAACCTAGCTATAACCAAGGCTATGTCCGCTACGTTTTCAGACTTTGGTGATTGGGGTAGTTATTACCCATTTCCTTTCCCTCACTAAAAATAAAACCCTATTCTGTAAGATAATTAATGTCTTTTCTATCCTCCAGGCACATGTAAACCGTATATAGTTTGTGACCAGACTGTGTTCTCAAGCTGTCAGTTCCCAAGACCACTCTGAGATTGGCTGATGGGGGCTCCAAGTAAGGCTAGAGGAAAAGCTGACAGGTTTTCCCCTCCCATTCCCATAACCAGGTGATTCACTCTAATATGTTACCTATTAGCTATGTCTGGATTACTTATTTTAAAAATTATATCAGTATGTGTACCTTCATTAGTGTTCCTTCATTGTAAGCTGACTGCATACAAATAGAAACCTAGATAAAATATGAACAGAACAGACATTTATACAATTTAAAATCTGGAATATTTTCTCTAATGTCTTCTTTCTTCATTAAGGATAGTTTGCTTTAACTCATAAATTTTCTCAAGAACTTCCAGTCTCCTTATTTACAAAAGTACAGTATCATGAAATGGGCCCACATTTACTAATCTCAGATTTCGAAAGGATTCCAGAGTCTTCTAGCTCCCGGGCATGTGAACTATTAGAGACTGATCGTTATTGTTTTCTCCCTGACTTGGTCATTTCCTTTTTGCTAATCACTCTTAGAATCATTAAGTGCTGTTCTGTCCATTTACTTGGCTATTTTGCATTTGTTATGGGGCACCCTGTTTTGATTCTGATTTTCCTTCTTCAAGTGCCTTCTTTTCTTCTTTAGGTGGACTACTAACAGGAGAATTCATCTGGGGACGACCTAGTAAATGAAAATTTGACTGATCTATACCAGCCATTGTGGCCAACTGCCCAAGCCTAGACGAGAGGAGGAAAGGAGAAAAGACAAAGGTTATTATAATCACAGAAGAGCAGTTTAGATTTCCCCAGACTTACAATCATGAAATACTTCTAAAATCTTTTTTTTTTTTTTTTTGCGGTACACGGGCCTCTCACTCCTGTGGCCTCTCCCATTGCGGAGCACAGGCTCCGGACGCGCAGGCTCAGCGGCCATGGTCACGGGCCCAGCCGCTCCGCGCCATGCGGGATCCTCCCAGACCTGGGCACAAACCATAGCCCCTGCATCGGCAGGCGGACTCTCAACCACCCCGCCACCAGGGAAGCCCTACTTCTAAAATCTTAAAAGCTAACATCCTACTCCAGACTACAAGCCTCTCTCTCCCCCAAATCCTCAGCCATTTCCAGATTCATCCTCTAGGAGACATCCCACTGTCTCACTAGAAGCTTCAATATGTTCCATGCACCCTGTCCACTGCCTGTCACACCTCCATTCCTACACTTCTTTACCACCTTTCCTCCAGTTTCCAAGAATGTGTTTGTTCCTTCCTTCCCAACACCAACACCAATTCATTCACTGACAAAACACCACTCCATCAACTATCAATCTCCACTTCCCTCTTTCAGCAAAATTGCTCCCGGTTGAGAACCACTGACCTATATCTCCCCTGCAGATTAATAATCATTTTTATGTCTAAGGCAAAGATAACTTTAATTCAAACTTATCAAACAAGCAAAAGAAGTGAAAGATAGGAAAATTCTTATGCATTCCCGACTATTTTCAATGAAAACTGCCTTTAATTTAGTCTTTACAAAACAACTATACCTACTAATTACTCTGTCTACAGGTTACTCTTTTTTTTTTTTTTTTTTGCTGTATGCGGGCCTCTCACTGTTGTGGCCTCTCCTGCTGCGGAGCACAGGCTCCGGACGCGCAGGCCCAAAGGCCATGGCTCACGGGCCCAACCGCTCCGCGGCACGTGGGATCCTCCCAGACCGGGGCACGAACCCGCGTCCCCTGCATCGGCAGGCGGACTCTCAACCACTGCGCCACCAGGGAAGCCCTACAGGTTACTCTTTTATAATGGGCTCCCCACTCTACCAAAGCAGGCTTCCCTATTTGCATTTCTTAAAAAATTTAATTCCTCATTTAAAAATGTCAACTATATTACCTATAATTACACTAAATTTGGCTAAATATAGCCACGTAAGTGATGAAAATTGCTCCAGTTCCTCAGCAAACTACCATTAGAGTCGCAAAGAGAAGAATGCCATGAAGAGAAATGAACTAACCCAGCATCTTTAAGGAGAACCAGGAAAGCATGGAACTTCTGAAAAGAATTCTCAGTGCTGCCCCAAACACCTTCATCATCCAGGATCATGCTTGTCAATGAGTGGGCATGAAGGGCTTCAGACAAAGAGAAAGTTGTGTTTCTTAACTGGGCATTTTCATGTTCCAGCTATACAAGAAGACTGAAAACGTCTGACATGATTTTTTCTCATTGTCATCAAAAGTAGTCTTGCCTTGGGCTTCCCTGGTGGCGCAGTGGTTGCAAGTCCGCCTGCCGATGCAGGGGACACGGGTTCGTGCCCCACTCTGGGAAGATCCCACATGCTGCGTAGCGGCTGGGCCCGTGAGCCATGGCCGCTGAGCCTGTGCGTCCGGAGTCTGTGCTCCGCAACGGGAGAGGCCACAACAGTAAGAGGCTCACATACCGCAAAAAAAAACCCAAAAAACAACAAACAAAGAAAAAGTAGTCTTGCCTAGTTTCAAGGAACAAAACTAAAACACTCAAAATGTAATTATTTTATAATTAATGTAACCCTCCGCCAGTAAAGACAGAGACCATATCACATAATAACCAAAGCCCACAGGCACCCAACAAAGTTTCCTATATAACACTTAGGTGGTATATAAATAAACCCAAGTTACCGTTTTATTAATGATCTTTCACAAAAGATCACATTTCTAACTGGTTCAATTCATAATGGAGCCTCATTCCACATTGGAAAATGACCTGCTTTAAGTTTCCCTTAAATTAGAAAGTGAATTATAGAATCTGATTTGAACAAAACATATTACAACTCTGATGAATGTTAAGAATTAACTTTAGGGCCTCCCTGGTGGCGCAGTGGTTGAGAGTCCGCCTGCCGATGCAGGGGATACGGGTTCGTGCCCCGGTCTGGGAGGATCCCATATGCCGCGGAGCGGCTGGGCCCGTTAGCCATGGCCGCTGGGCCTGCGCGTCCGGAGCCTGTGCTCCGCAACGGGAGAGGCCACAGCAGTGAGAGGCCCGCATACCGCAAAAAGAAAAAAAAAAAAAAAAAAGAATTAACTTTAGTGAGTAAAATATCTAATGCTTACGTTTAAAAGTCCTAAATCATACCCAACCCAATTTATTAAATGTACGATCACCAATATTTTCTTTGGCTTCTTGAACATATTCACCCCCGTGCACTCTTCCCCTTCCGCTCAGCATCTACGCACTTAAAACCCCCTGTAAGCTCAACTCTCGTATTTCTCAGAAAGGCCGTTAATGTTCATGATGCCCCGTTTGCCTTACATGAGCAGGTACTCAACATTTATTGAATGAGTGTCTGCCAATCCAATGGATGCACTTTTAAAAATTCCTCCCTACACTCACCCTGTGATAAATTATATTTAGATAGAACTTTTTAGATTATGCCCTGCTTTCATGCACATTACCTAATGTAATTCTCATAGTATATATTTTTATTTTTCATTGCATTCTTAGAAGTTTTCCAATATCTTAAATTTATTTAAATGATTCACTTTCCTAATTCATTGCCAGGAGAGTCTCATCATGTCTTTTATGTTACTGTATATACAATACATGCACAGAAAGTGCCTTCTTGAATCAAAGAATCATGAACAGGAAATAAGCTAATGTCATATAAAAGCACACACACACACACACATACACAAAACCAGATTTTCACATCTTTAAAAACATGCTTTCTGGAATGTAGATCATATGATCACTAAATACCAGTAAATGCAAAAGTCCATATGATACCACCGATTTGCAACATATTACAGTTTTAAAGCTTACAAAATATGTGTATATGGCTTAAAATCAAATCAAAATAAAACCAAAACACTCTCAAAAGCAGATGAAACGTGTTTACCTCACTGACTCGTCTATCAGCCTTCAGTCTTATTACTCTTTCCTCCTTTAACTGCTTTAGGCACTCCTCCAGGGTTTCCTAAACAAACAGAGTCAATATTATAAGTAATTCATAGTATAATATCCAAAAGCCTTTCCAGCTATTGGTCTCATCAGGATTTAGGGGCAGAGCCAGGAGTGAACTCAGATTTTAGTCTGCTACTGGTCATATCATACCATGCCAGTGAAATGAATGATCAAAATCTATCCAATTTGCAAAGATTTATTTAAAGTCCACTCTTTCCAACATAAATTTGTGGCAGCCCACCATAAAAGGCATATGCATATAACATAGTAAGTCAGAAATAAGAAGTTACGACCAAGAAAGAAAAATTCTATTTTTATTTGTGGGTCTCTTTATAGCAGGAAGTCCTATTAACGAACCTGCTTAGCATACCTGAATTGCATAATTGCAGATTCAAAAGCATGTTTTAAAAAAGTAATCACTTTTAAAGCAATTTACAGTCAAGCACTGTTCCTGGAGTTCCCTGGGTATTAAATAATCGAATCATCAAAACCCTAAGAGGGGGCTTCCCTACTGGCACAGTGGTTAAGAATCCGCCTGCCAGTGCAGGGGACACGGGTTCGAGCCCTAGTCCAGGAAGAACCCACATGCCGCAGAGCAACTAAGCCTGTGCGTCACGACTACCGAGCCTACGCTCTAGAACCCACGTGCCACAACTCCTGAAGCCTGCGCGCCTAGAGCCTGTGCTCCGCAATAAGAGAAGCCACCGCACCGCAACGAAGAGTAGCCCCCCGCTCGACGCAACTGGAGAAAGCTGGCGAGCAGCAACGAAGACCCAACGCGGCCAAAAATAAATTTATAAAACAAAAAACCCTACAAGGAAAGAACGATCACTAACTCCATGTTATTTTACAGATGAGGGAAACAGAGGCAGAGAAGTAGAGTAAGTAGAGCAGCACAGCCAAGGTCACACCACTAAGTAGCAGAGCCACACTGTGGACTCAGGAAGCTGGCTGCCATTCCTGCTCACGGTGGTGGTAGTCTTCCCTTCACCAAGGTCACTGAAATAAAATGAACACTGATAAACTATCTTAGGAGTTTTAGGAACTAAGACACTTCGGTCCTTGAAGTGGGGACACTGCTTGCAATAGGCAGAATTCTGACAGAGCCTCCAAGATGACCACTTACTGAAGTACACAAACCTTCCACTTATCCAATCAAACTCTAAATGTAGGTGCTGTAGTGAAGGGATTTTGCACATGGAATTAAGGTTCAAAATCAGTTGATCTTTTAAGATAGGGAGATTACTTTAGGTGGATGTGGCCTACTCAGGCACCCCACGAAAAGGACCTGAACTCTTCCTGAATTGAAGTACAAAAGGCACAAGAGGGAGACTCTCCATTGCTGGCTCTGAAGAAGTCCAATGCTGCGGCAGAGAAGGCAAGCGAGAGGCCTCTAGGAGCTGAAACTCTCCCCCGACTGACAGCCAGCAAGGAAATGGGGACCTCTGTCCTGCAACTCCAGAATCTGAATTATGCCAACAAGCCGGAAGAAGCCTGTAGGCATTCTTTCCCAGAGCCTCTGGACGCTAACACAGCCAGACTGACATCTTGATTTCAGCTCTGTGGCCCACACAAACTATGGTGAACATCCAACGTTTGGGGCTCAATATCTTACACTTAAATTTCACGTGCTTTAACACTCTCAGGAGGGAACCCACATGTTCCCGTGTGTATCTGAGCAGGAAGCCCAGTCACGCTGTGCCTGGACTTCTGACCTACAGAACTCTGAGCTAGTCAAATAGGTATTGTTTTCAGTCAGTAAGAGTGTAGTAAAAGAATTAATATTCTACTCAACCTCCAGGTTCGTGAACAAAATAAATGATTGTCATTGTTTTAGGCCACTGTTTTGGGGTGGTTTCTTATGCAGTGATAAACAATCATAATACCTATACTTATGAAAACAGTAAGGTATATTTATACATGTTAACTGCTTTGAACAATCACTTAAAGAATGAGGAACTCTATTACCTGCCATCATTGGGAGAGGAGCTGGTATCACTTTCTGGAGAGTAGCTTTTGGTACCTAACAACAATCCTACATCAGGAGTTTACCCTAAGGAAATCAAAGATGTGGGCAAAGATTTATCTACCAACATGATGTCATAAGATTGTTGATAACCAAACCCTAGAAGAAAGCTAAGAGCCTCTGAATTGGGACTGGTTTAAATAAAAACAGCTCATCGTCTGAAGGAATGCTCTATGAAGCCACTAAGAATGACAAGAGGTCTCAACCAGAGTTCATGAATGGGCTTCAGGAGTGCTACATTCAAAATATATCTGTGCGTTTTTCCTGGGAGATGATGCATAAGCTTAATCAAATTCTCTGATGTAGAAGAGTAGTTAGTGACATGGCAAAATATTTCTGATACTTTTTTAAGACAAAAGAACAGATTAGGTGTGTGTACATGCAGAGGTGGCTTTTATTTCCTTCAAGAAGTTATTCATTGTTTTCAAACATTTGCTCAATGAACATATATTTTTATATTCAGAACATGTTTAAAAAATTGACAGTCTAAGAACTTCAAATTCTTTAATGTTTCATTACTAAAGCCAGTCAAGTTTTCAATGGGGAAAAAGGGGAAAAAATTGCAGAATTCCTCTACTTTTAATATAATGGTTTAGTCAATCTTCTAAAACTGATTTCAAAGAAATTCTAAACAAATAAACAAAAAAACAAAAAACCCTCAGCACGGTCAGAGGAAAGTAGACTAAAATTCCTGACTGGTTCTAAATAGCACATCAAAGTGCAATTACATGCAACAGTTTCTCCCTCTAATGGAGGGAATTAGAACACAGTGTTCAATTTTTGTGAAAAAGTGTACCCTCCTCCTACAAAGTATTCAGAATTCATGTCCCTTACATGGACATATGGAACCAAAAAAGTTAGAAAGTAAAATTGCTTGATATTCTATTACTTAAGTAAGACTAATGATAAGGCTTTGGAATAATTTTCCTTCCTTCCATCTGCTCTCCATTCCACCCTTCTGTACACCAGCTAGGGTGATTTTTCTGGGGCAAAGCTCCCATCATATTGGATATCAAATTTTATGTTCAACTTTTCTCCATTTAACATTGTAATCAATCATTTCTCATATAATCAGGGGATTCATAACCTTGATTTTTTTGTGCGGGCTACAAAATATTCCACTGAGTGGGTTTACTGGTTAACCATTTTACAGATTTAAATTCTTTCCAACTTTTCAGTATTATCAGACAAAATAACCGTTTTTATGCATATGAAGGCTTTTTTCCATATTGAGAATAACATTCTTACAATAAATCCATAAAAATGAGTTTGAGATCAAAGCAAATGAACATTTTTAAGGCTCTGAGGTACCTATCTCCAGACTTCTTTCCAAAAGATTTCTGAGATTTTACACTGCCATCAGCGATGTATCACTTGGTATATAACCTCTACTGTAACTGTTGGCTTACTTCCTCACTTAGAGTGCAAGTTATTTGAAGATAGGGGGTGTATTTTATTAAGTGTTTATCCCCAGCACCTGTGCCTAGCACAACGTAGACGGTCAATAAATAATTGCTTAATAAGGAAAATCCCTGCCACACACGTACATATAAGATGTACGTGTGTGAAAGACAGACTGTGTGTTTTTCTCTAACTGGATAGATGAAAACTTGTCATCTTCTTTAATGTGCAATTTTTTTGCTTATAATTAGTAATTAAATTTCTCTTTTAGATTATATTGTAAATATTCAGATTCTCTGAGGCAAATGGGCCTGGCACTACCCATTAGCTACATAACCTTGGACAAGTTGTATAACTCTAGGCCTCAACTTCCTCATCTATAAAATGGAGATAAGCTCCCATATTACAGAGCTCTTGTGAGAATTACATGAGTTAAAACACATATAAAATTAGAAGAGTGCTTGGTACATAGAATATGTGCAATTAATGCTGAATGAATGAACATGCGAATGCAAACAGTAGTGAAGGGCTTCAAATGAAACGGTCTCATCCCTCTCCCACATCCAGCACTCAAGAAGCGACCGATTCTTTATGCAGTTTTTAATTGTAAAATACGATATGTGTACTGAGAAGTGCACAGAACAAAACTGTCAATGTGACAAAGAAAAAGAGAATACTTACATAAGCACTACTCGAAGCTGAAAGTATTGATACTTGTCAGCATCGCAAAAACCCCCCATATCCTTTTCTCATCACAAGCTCCTTCCCTCTTCCCGGTTAAACACCAACCTCACTTCTTGACAGTCATTTCCTTTAACCTGCATGCATCCCTAACAAAAGAGTTTAGTTGTGTCAACATCTAACTTTATGTACAGGATCATAGTATATGAAGTCTTTTCTATCTTATTTCTTTCTCTCAACATTGGTTTAAAAAATTCATCCACATTGCTGCCTGTAGCTCTAGTTCATTCAATTTTATTGCTGGATAGTTTTCCCACTGTACAAATACACATCATTTATTTAATTTTTGACTCTTAATGGACATTTGGTTTGTTTTCAGTTTGTGCTAATGCAAATCATGGACAGGAATCCTGCTGTACCCGTTATTCTGGTGCATTTACACAGGGCGGGGGTGAGGGCTGCTGGCTCACAGGCTATTTATATACCTCCAGTTGATGGAGAGTGCTAAATGCTTTCCAAAGTAGTTGTGTCGATTTATACTCCAGTATAAACAGGGTAGAAGATTCCCATAGTACTTCAGGTCTACAATACCTGATACTACCAGACTTTTTATTTATGTATTTGTCAATCTGATTGACATGTAGTTTCCTTGGTTTTGACTCACTTTTCACTTATTACTTCATGAAGTCGTACACTTTTCTGTGTTTACTGGCTGTATGGATTTCCTTTTTTATGAGGTTTACATCAAATATTGTTATTTTTTATTATTTTATTATTATTATTTACTTTTGGCTGTATTGGGTCTTCGTTGCTGCGTGCAGGTTTTCTCTAGTTGCGGCGAGCGGGGGCTACTCTTCATTGCGGTGGCTTCTCTTGTTATAAAGCACAGGATCTAGGCGCGCAGGCTTCAGTAGTTGTGGCACGTGGGCTCAGTAGTTGTGGCTCACGGGCTCTAGAGCACAGGCTCCGTAGTTCTGGTGCACGGGCTTCGCTGCTCCGTGGCATGTGGGATCTTCCCGGACCAGGGCTCGAACCCGTGTCCCCTGCCTTGGCAGGCAGTTTCTTAACCACTGCGCCATCAGGGAGGTCCAACTATTGTTATTTTGAATTCTTCTCCATGTCCAAGTAATACTCTTACATGACTATTTTCTCACTAAATTGGAGGCGTTATCAGTTCACTTTCTAACTTACTAATAAGTAAGGGTTTAGTTCCTCTACACTCTTTCCTATGTCCACACTGCTCAGTAAAGTTATGTCATCATGAGTTATTCCACTGCTCATGATCTCTTTGACTTGTAGTCATATACTTAAAAACCTACATTGTTGATCAACTAGAAGCTCTCTCAACGTCACGCTTTGTAAAATGAGGACATTCTTACCATCTTCCCTTTTTTCTACCTCCTGTCTACCTTCCAAACCCAGCTGTTACGTTGTCAAAGTTGAAATTTATATTCTGTTCTATGTGCAGTTAAGTCTTCTGTTACTTGAGAGTCAGTACGGAGTAAGGTTTAAGAGAACAGGCAGAGAGCCTAAACTCAAAGCCTCGATCCAACCTTAAATTAGGTACAGCCTGGGCAAGTTCCTTCCCTGACTTAGCTTCCTGCTCTCAAAAGTGGGAATGATATTAGCACCAACCTCATAAGGCTATTCAGAGGATTAAATGAGTTAATATATGCAAAAACACTTAGAGCCTAATATATGCTAAGTACATACTAGTACACAATACATTTCAGTACATACCAAGTTAATACTAATACATACTAAGTATAGTTTACTTTAGTTATTTGTGATTACATGCAAGTTGGCAATAAAAGCTGCAAACCAAGACAGTATTGCCATTATTACAATGAAATTAATATTGCCCACTGCAGATGTACTGTGTCTCTGTGTATAGACTATACCTCGTTCCATACTGTGCCAGTGTCACTGCCCTTGTGCAGGGTGACCACATACCCCAAGCCGCCTTGGGCTGTTCCAGTTTATACCTGTTGTCCTGATGTTACAGCATTAGAATGCCTCCTTACACTATTGAAGTGTAAGGAGTTTGGACAAGTTCCGGTTTGGACAACAAATTATATAGGTGGTCATTACCCCTGTGTGTCACTGAAAAGGGGGACATCTATAGTGTCAAGTTGAAGTGGATTCTTCCCTTCCTCACCAATAGTAGGTTAAAAATCAACCATAGTTCAGTGTGCTTCAGCTTTATGTCCGTATAGCCTTTTCTCCTCTGGAGTTCAAGTTCCTTCTCCTCTTCCTCTCCATCCTCCCTTCCAACAGTGCCTAACACCTAGTAAGTACGATATGCCTCAAGGTGTTTCTAAGCTCTCAATCACACAATCAATAGAAGCCTCTCCACTCTAGACTAGCTGCAATCTGCACTGAATCCCCTATTACCTTCCTTCTTGGTTTATTGCCTCATTTTGCTGGATTATGTCTATAAATAGCTTAAGGTGTAGCACAGGAGGTCAATTTTTCAAATTTCTTTGGGTACAAAATATCTTCTTCAGCCTCCACTTATGACTGATAGTTTGGCTGGATACAAACCCCTAGGGTGAAAATTATGTGCCTGAAAAACTTTGGAGGTATCTTTCTAATGCCTTCCAGGATCCATGGTGCTCATGACAAGTATGATAAAGTCAGATTGTAACCTTTTTTTTTAGGTGACCAGTATTTTTCTCTCTGGAATGGATGTATCCTCTCAGTATTTTATTCTATTTTAATTTATTTTTTCAGTATTTGAAAGTTTCACAATGAAGGGTGCCTAGGTATGAGTCTATTCTTACTCATCTTGCATAACTATTTTCAATCTGAGGCCTGATGTCTACTTTCAGCTGTGGGGAATTTTGTTGCCCTTTGACAGCTTCCCTCCATTTTTTTTCTGGGTCTGGACTTTCTAATAGTAACATGTGGGATCTCCCAGATGCAGCCTCTCTAACATATTTCTATCACATTTTCCATTGTGTCTTTCTTTTTTATATACTGAGAAATTTTTTAAATTCCTACTGAATTTATTTCAGCAACCATATTTTCATTTCCAGGAGACCTCTCTTGCTTTCTGACCATTCTCCTTTTCATTAATACCCTAGTCTTATTTTATAGTTGCTAGCTCTTTTTAAACCTCTCTCAGGATTCTAATTAGGGTTTTTTCTTAAATTATTCTGTGCCCTAAATTGTCCCTGGTCCTACTAGGATATGTTTGCACTCTTTCCCCTCTCTCATGTTGTAAGCTTTACTCAACTAACAGGCAAATGACAGTTATTTTCTATTTAAGAATGAGCACAGAAAGCTCCCTGAAGTCAACGATTGATTGGCTTCTTATGCAGGAAGAAGCGGGGAGTAACTGTAACAGGATCTCCCCCAAAAACAGTTTTCTAGGGTGTAAAAACTCACAGTAGCTGCCCCAGTTCTCACCAGTTTCACTGTTTTCAAAATGAAATCATCTCATTTCAGGAGGGTGAGGGCGGGGCTGGGAGTCCACTCCTCCAAACACATCCCTTCAATGAGCTCCCCTATTGGTCACACTTTTAACTAACTCCACCCTCTCTCCTACATGCGCACCTGAGCATGGGGCTGCTTTTTCAGGTGGGGTCAGAATCCTCCTCAGTTGCACGTGGTCCCTGTGCATATTCTAGGTGATGCTTTTCCTCTGTTCTACTGCTTCAGTTTCACACTCTTCCACCTGTCTTCTTTCAAAACTATGTTGAAATCTCTTGATAGTTGTGTGCATATATACTTAAACACTTTGATACCATCATTGTAGTGTCTTGTCAAAACAGAGAAGAGCTAAAAGGGTTCTCAGTGCATTCTGAATCTGCTATTCTGTGGTCCCAGTGTTTAAACTTCTTGGACTTCCCCACTGTCTATTACTGCTTTTACAAATACAATCTCATGGTCTATTCGTGAAGGAAATGAATACACCACATCTAAAATAACAAGGAATGCGGGTTAGATGCTCTAGGGTCTAGTCATACTCTGCCATTTACTAATAAACCACTTACGTTCTACAAATTGTAGGTGCGCATTTATAAAACGAAAGGGAGTAACTCTACATGAACTATAGATTTCTCCTACTCCAACATTTCATAATTTTCTAAGTTCTTTTCTTAAAATTTCTCTATATTATCATTAATTTTAATTAAAAAATAAAAATCTAACTTTCTCTTTTGAAAATCAAAGAGTAGTTCCCGTAGTCCTACAATAATGGGATAATTAGTTCTGAAACCTGTCAAGTGTCATGTTTCATACGAAGAAAAAATCATATTAAATAATTTTAAAAAATTAAACATGGACTTTGTAGCACAAAGACAAGGTCCCCCCCAAATGGTGTTCCTTTATTTACTAGAAATGTTCAGCTCTGCATTAAAGTTGAAATAAAATAAATATATTAATTTTGAGGTGCAAAAATTTCTTATAAAAATCAATTTTTCTTTTCTGTCCATACAAACAAAAGTATGGAATGACATTAGAGGTCAGGTTTATTTGGCAATAGAATGTAGCTTCTTGATATTTTTGATTTTAGGAAAGGAGAATATCAACATCAAAACTTTTTTCAACTTTACTTTTATTTAAAATGAGGCCATATTTTCCTCTTATAAAAAGAGAGTTCAACTAGAACTGTCCATTTTCTCATCTGTAAAACAAGAGCACTGAATCAGCTGACTGTATTCATTCAGAACTCAATTTCCTTATCTTATGATCACTAAGCTTCTCCCTAAATCTAAAATACTAAGCTTCTAAGCAAAGGAAAATATATTACTAACGACATGTTTTGATTTTAGTTTCTTAGAGTTCAAATGTCCACCATTCACCTTGGTCTAAGCTTAAGGAACCATTCAAGGGGATACAACGCAGATGGGAGGAGAAAACAGAACCCTCACACAAGCTGTGCTGTGTTGCAATCAGCCTTCCGTTTGAAAAATAATCTTCTCTATAGCTTTAAAGTGATAACTTTCTACCTGCAATGCTTCTTGTTTCAAATGGATTTTCTCTGGCTCCTCCTGAACACGTTCTGAGGAATCATCGACCTCTTCGATTTCTGAGGAGGAAGGACTCTCTACTGTCACAGTCACAGGAAATTCTGATGGACCTGAGTGTCACAAGAAGAAGATAGGAAACCACAGAGTTGTTAAACTAAAGTGCAAAGAAAGAAGACAAGATTGTATAAAAGACAACACAAGCCAGATACCAAATATCCAAATATTAGAGGACATTTAACAAAAGTGATCTGAGGTATCATTCTTTATAAATGTCCCTCACTGCTCTTTAGTGTAAAACAGGCAATGACTAAGTAAAAGTACAGGAACTTATTTTTGCTATGTTACTGTACAGACCTCTGTTGTACGTGGTTAGGATTAGTAATGGGAATTGCCCATATTATTTTATTACGTTTCTTTCACAGAAGCCAAGTGAAGATCCAAGGTAAACATTTTTTCTCAGATCAACTTTATACTGCAAATGAAAAATTTATTCTTCACCATCAGACAAAAACAGTCTGGAAGAAAATGTAGTTTTTCAGAGGAAAATACATCAGTAAAGGGACTGATGAATAATCAGGAAGTCAACATATCTAAGCTGTGAATAATAGACATTAGAATTTAAAAAAATAAATCACATACACATACACAACTAAAACTGACCCATCAAAAATTTCATCTTCTCACCACCCTTAAGCCAAAACTACGGCAACAATTCTCCCAGCAAGCTTCACTGCCACTGCAATGTTGTTCAATAGGACATTTCCAAACATTTAAAAACTGACCTGGCCACAACCCCATAAAAGTCTACAGATCATAAAGAACTGTGCTGGGATTATAAACCACGCAGAAGACAAGTCACTAGGACATCATTTTGACAACAAGCAGCAAACCCTGCAGCATAGGAAAACCCTAACAGGAGAACGAGGTGCACACCCCTCTCTCTGGGAATGCAAGGCCAGGACTGACACCCAAGATGCTCTTCTCTCAACCTCAGCAGTGGTGCCTTTCACAGAGCAACTATGCAGTCTCCCAAGACCACTGGGAAGGAGAGTCTGATACTGACAGTATTAGCTTGCCACGAGGCCATAAGCGAGGGAATGTGTGTGGTCTTGGTGAGAGAGCAGAGGTTTGGGAGATGTTGCTTTATATTGGCTTTCAGATCAGGAATTTGTACATATAGCCCGCAAACAACGTTTCTTGAAAACGTGAACATTCTTGAGTATGACAGCTCCATGTGAGGGGTCAGAAATGGCAGTCAAGTTCGTTTCACTGGGTAACAGCTGATTTGCGGACTGGAAAACAGGCTTCCTTGTTTACAGACATAACCACAAGGCTGCCAGGTGTGCACTAAATCCACACAAATACACAGTTGCATTGGGAGAGCGACCAAACATGTTTTACATGGATTTATTTCAGAGAGGGAAATGCTTCATGTAAGGCTCTGTCAGTTTAAAAAGCAAGAAGAATGACCATCCACCTTTCCCAATTCAAGCCCTATATATCATAAATATGATAGCTACACACCACCAACTGATTACATACATCACGAGCTTTGATGAATAGAAAGCCCCTAAAAAGATAGCAACAAAATGAAGTTAGATCTTCATGTAAATACATCACCAGTTAAACCCAGTTAATACAACTATTTAGTAGTATGAACAGTATCCATACAGAATTGTGTATAAAAATAAATAAGCTCAAAACAAGGACCTGGAGGGCTCTGCTACGGAGAAAACAGAACAGAATTCAGCCTACTGGCTTGGTAATCACTCTCTGAACTGCTGAGAGGCCCCTTCAGCTCCTATGTTCAGGATGGTTGAGATTTCAGTCTCACTTCTTTAAATGTTGATATTAATCGTTCTCTAATTTACCCCCCTGTGTGAGGAGGATGGACCTGCAATTAAGTGTCTCAGGAAGAAGACAGGAAACCACAGAGCTGTGAAACTCAAGTGCAAACACTGGGGATTCAACACTATAGTTTATGCAACAGCAATTCACATTACCATTTGCAAAAAAGTAGTCGGTTGTCCAGTGGGGATTAGAAACATCCATTTAACATGAGCAACTGAACAGATATTTTACACAGGAACTACTTCAAGTACTATTTAAAATCAATTCTCTTTGTTTTCTTAAGCAATTGTTAATCCCCAATTTCCTGATTACTACCAAGTAAGTCACCTGAAGATCATCTAGAGCCATCTATTTCACTTAGCAAGCCTAAAGCTATAATTCAACCATTTTATTTACTGTTCTGTGACAAAAATTACTATGAACAGCTATCCCCTGGATAAGAAATCAGCTAATGCTAGTTTGACTCACTAAATCTGATTTACTGAGTTAATAAGCCAGTTGATTTAGAATAGGTCTAATGCACATTTTTCATCCATTCTGCATTAAACTATTTCCCATGCCTAAAATGTCTTTTTTCCCATTCATACGTATCCAAATTCCTACTTCTGTGCTGTAGGGCTTCGCTCAACTACACCTGCCTTTAATCAAACTTCTCTCACATGCACAATTGGTGATCATTTTAGTCTCCTCAAGACTCCCACGGAGTTACCTCTGTTGTGACACCTGAGAAACAACTTGAAACTCCCAATTACTTTTAATTTTTCTTCCTTAGAGGGCTCATTAGGCAGAAGCCATGTGTGAGTTACCTTTTTTCCTCTACACAAAATACCAGAGACCACCCACATAATACAAGTTCCAAAATAAAGAACTCTAAAGGACTGAAAAAGACAGGGAATGCAAACAGGTTACCTGTTGCTTTTTGCACTTTCTGCAGGACACAATGGCCGGAAACCAGACACTCCAGGTGGTAGCGCTTCAGGAGGGTAACATTCTTTACCAGCAGAGTATTTCCTTCCATTACTTACAGGCTTCTTTGCGGCCAAGACTACGTTTGACAAAGCATGAAAAGAAGGAATCAAGATGCACCAAAGGTCTACAGAGCAAATGTCACACGTGCACACGTCGAAAGGAATCAAAAAGGCACTTGACAACGATGCCAAGCCCATTAAAAAGAGGATCGGTTTTGTACAAAGGTTTTACAAAAGCCAGCATTTTTAAAAAACATAAGTTCTCTACAGTAACAAGTTATTTTAACTAAAACAAAAGTATTGAGATGTGCAGAAATGCAAAAATAAAAGTTTTAAAAAAATCCCAAAGTATGATACATTTTATGTATCATGCAGAAACACTCAAGTTTCCTGAATCTTAGAACACCTTTGGCATTTCTGAATCTCAAGGACACAGAAACACAGATACACCCATGACTTCTGCCAAACAGAATCTTCAGAAGTAGACCAAAAGTTAAATTTAAGATGAATTTTTCTATGGAAAAACAATACAAGTTATAAGGCTGCAAGTTGCTGGGGGGTAGGTGAGTCAATTTTACCCTCCTATAAGCCTGTCAACCTTCACTGCTCCTTTGATTTCATATAGAAAACGCACAAAAAAACAAATGAAACCCACTGGATGAAAGAGTGAAATGTGGAGACTTACCCTATATTTCAGTAGTAAAGAGGCAAGTATCTTTATAGGAAACATTTGGTTGCAAAAACTAGACCTACGTGTTAATATTTTACTTAGAACAAGCCATATATTAAAATTCACATTTAAATATTTAATTTGAATTTACTGAAAACAAACATCATAGGTTAAAATGGTTATATTTATCCTTCAAAGCTACTATATTTTATGTTATTTTATTTATTTATTTTAATAGATCTTGATTGGAGTATAATTGCTTCACAATTCTGTGTTAGTTTCTGTTACACAACAAAGCGAATCAGCCATATGCATACACATGTCCCCATATCCCACCCTCTTGAGCCTCCCTCCCACCCTCCCTATCCCACCCCTCTAGGTCATCGCAAAGCACCAAGCTGATCTCCCTGTGCTATGCTGCTGCTTTCTACTATATTTTAGCAGCATTAGGATGCAGGGTAAAATGGAGTGTATTCGGTAATATAGGACAAATATTTCATAGAGTGTAGCTTATTGATAATCACCACACGATCCTCTGTGATTTACATGCCTCTTAAAAATATATAGGAGGGCTTCCCTGGTGGCGCAGTGGTTGAGTCCACCTGCCGATGCAGGGGACACGGGTTCGTGCCCCGGTCCGGGAAGATCCCACATGCTGCGGAGCGACTGGGCCCGTGAGCCATGGCCGCTGAGCCTGTGCTCCGCAACGGGAGAGGCCACAAAAGTGAGAGGCCCGCGTACCACACACACACACACACACACAAATATATATATATATATGTATTAAAATTTTTTAAAATTACACTTTTCTTGTTAGGAGATTAAAAAATTTCTAATAAAAGTTCCCATCTTTTATTAGGCATACATAAGTACAATATAAATGTGACACAATTCACACCATTATTTCACCCCTATACTCCCCTGGATCTAGGTATATACCCAGATACTGATTTGCCTTACCTCTATGTCTCCAAATAACTGAGGCAAATACAAAAAAAAAAGCCCAAGAAATAAAATTACTCTTAAAAGAGCTCAATGAGCTTGTATACTGCAGTTACATTTCCACTTTGTTTAATCATGCTAACTAAAAAAAAATGTTTAACTGTTCTCATTCCATGATGCCCTATTATTCTGTACTAATTTTACAGAATTCCAAATATGTTGTACATATACATGTTTTATTTATATATCCTTCCATTTCTAATATCATAGCAAAAGTCAATGTAGCTATTTTAAGAATGCTTTACATAGGATATAAATTTTTAATAATAATATCTAATTAGTGTGATATCACAAATCTTAACTTCTTTGAATGTACTATTTGATTATTAAAATATCACTCTCTTTAGCGGAGGGGGTAGCGGAGGCGCGCGGGAGAATCCATGTCCTTCTTAGAACCGTTTCCTCTAAATACTTTTAAACCAACAGCTCTTGGCGAAAGTCTTCATCCCTTTAAGGCTAAGTTCTCGCGAGACGACAAGACGCCGGATAGCTTAATCGCACGTTGTGCCTGCGCGCGCTGGGGCAGCTCGCACTTCCGCCCGAGGCGTGTTGCGACTCACAGCAGCTGCCGGTCTCGCGTGGTGACGCAGCTGTTTTTTCTCGGCTAGGTCTGCTGTAACGGACGGAGGCCGCCTGAGCTGCGGAGTTGCAGAATCTGGCGTTCGGAGCTGCGGTTCTTGGCGAGATTTCGCGTTGCCCGTCCTCAGCCGTTTCACCGATAATCAGCGGATCGCTTTGCCAAGTGCCGGGAAGAACAAAGGAATTCGGAAGGAGACTCTCGGCTCCCGGCCGCCTTTCTCTGAGTGGCTTCGTTTCCCGCTCGCGCCTGTCCGGAGAAACTGGACTTATAACCGTCACTGGATTGTAAGTACCCGAGGCGAAGAGAGCTCACTGCGCCCCGCTTTTTGCGTATCTTTGTTCCGGGAGAGTTTGTGGATTGGGAGTATCTGCTGAGCCTTACTTTCTGTGCCGAAAATCATTCCGTAGGAGCCGCCATTTGCTTTCCCTGCGTTGTCCTGCAGCGGCAGGACAACCTCTATCTAGAGGTTGGAACTTGGCATTGCAGCTAACAGATTTAAATGGACCTGAGTAAGGCAATGCGTCATTAACGACTGGTATTGTCACAGCATATTTAGAAAGACTTGGAACTTAATTCCGAATAGACGCTTAGTTGCTCTTCTACCTAGAACTCTTTGTAATTAAAGACGTCAATTTATAAAGAACTGGTCTTTCTGTTGAAATAGCTGAAATTTTTTAGTGCAACAAGTGGTTATTAGAGAAAAACTGAGTCACAAAGAAGTAAAGATGAGTAAGAGCAAAGATGATGCTCCTCACGAAGTAGAGAGCCAGTTTATCTTACGCCTACCTCCGGAGTATGCCTCTACTGTGAGGCGGGCGATACAGTCTGGTCATGTCAACCTGAAGGACAGACTGACAATTGAGTTACACCCTGATGGGCGTCATGGAATTGTCAGAGTGGACCAGGTCCCATTGGCGTCAAAATTGGTAGATCTGCCATGTGTTATGGAAAGTTTGAAAACTATTGATAAAAAAACCTTTTACAAGACAGCTGATATCTCTCAGATGCTTGTCTGTACAGCTGATGGTGATCTCTATCCTCCTGTTGAGGAACCAGTTGCCACTGCTGATCCCAAAGCAAGCAAGAAAAAGGATAAGGACAAAGAGAAAAAGTTTATATGGAACCATGGAATTACTCTGCCTCTAAAAAATGTCAGAAAGAGAAGGTTCCGTAAGACAGCAAAGAAGAAATATATTGAGTCTCCAGATGTGGAAAAAGAAGTAAAGCGGTTGCTGAGCACAGATGCTGAAGCTGTCAGTACCCGTTGGGAAATAATTGCTGAAGATGAAACAAAAGAAGCAGAAAGTCAAGGCCTTGATATCTCTTCCCCAGGAATGTCTGGCCACAGGCAGGGCCATGACTCATTAGAACATGATGAGCTTCGGGAGATATTCAATGACCTCAGCAGCAGCAGTGAAGATGAAGATGAGACACAGCATCAAGATGAAGAAGATATAAACATCATTGACACTGAGGAAGATCTCGAAAGGCAGCTACAGCACAAGCTAAATGAGTCAGATGAACACCACCAAGAAAACGAGGGAACTAATCAGCTGGTTATGGGAATTCAGAAACAGATTGATAACATGAAAGGCAAGCTCCAAGAGACCCAGGACAGGGCAAAGCGACAGGAGGATCTCATCATGAAAGTGGAGAACCTGGCTCTCAAGAACAGATTTCAGGCTGTGCTGGATGAACTGAAACAAAAGGAAGACCGAGAAAAGGAGCAGCTCAGCTCTTTGCAAGAAGAGCTAGAATCACTCCTAGAGAAGTGAGGAGAGTTTTGATACTTAATTTCATTCCTGACAGTGGTCAGCCTTGAAAGAAAAACTTTGTTTTCATCACCTGGACTAGATAGTAAAACTTTGCAGTAGTTCCCAGTTTCCTCCACTGCCTTCTATTGGATTTGTTTTATAATTGTGAATTTCTATCTCATTTGTTTTTTGGAACCACTTCGGTGGGTGTTTGTCCTGTAGTAAGTAGGAATGTATAGACAGATAAATGTAGGGAAGTTGTAGGATTAGTGGAGTGAACAGTTCAGTTTGGTAATTAATCACAGCTTCACTGCAGGACTTTGCTGCTGTTTCTCCGTTTACCAGAAGCTGCCATTGCTACTCTGTGATGCCATCTGAGATAAATTAGTAGATTCTAGTTTGGTGGCAGTGAAGTTTGTTTACATACGTTTTCCCATGCTGTAGCTATTTTCCCAGTTATTCAAAGCAGTTTTCCACATTTTGCATTGCAAATCATTTCATAAAGTTGTTTTAACAATAAATAAAAGCAAGTAATTTTCACCTTAAAAAAAATAAAATATCACTCTTGAAATAACAATTGGCAGACGATCATAAGCTTTTTTTTGACTTCATAAACACTCTTAACAACTTATTTAATACACTATTGTCCAAGCAAGTTGATTAATAGAGAATCAAAAACATACAACTTGAAGTAGAAAAAAAAAAAGCTGTATTTATGAAGATGTTTACAATAGTTTATTTGAGGTTATTTCCAATTTTTCACCAATTTAAAAAATTGACCTCAATGAAACCATGTGAATGCAATGTTAAAAAGTATAACTATGAATCACAGAATTTAAATTTAGTATGAAAAGATAAGAATGGCAAATTATATTGAAGCTATGTGGAATTATGTTTATAGACAGCAGGAAGAGAAAATTAAAATGTAAATATTGCTTGATAGGATAATGGGATTAGAGGTGGTCTTTTACATTTTTCATTTTTATGCTAATACCTTTATAAAACCCAAAAATCTTCAAACAACACATTTTTTAAAAATTGTGGTAAACGACACAAAACAGAAAATTTATAATTTTAACCATTTTAAAGTGGACCGTTCATTGTTATGAAGTCAACAAATTTTTAAAACTTTCAGAGGGCACCTGAATAAAAGATGTGTTGTCCACTGGTGATTTTAATGTATCTGGTATATAACTAAAGTCACCACAAAACCCTTTCTGGGAAATTGGCAGATCATAAACATAAAAAATTTATTTTGCTTTTTATTAAACCTTATTGTTTTGCTGTTTCAATATTCAAATTTACTCACAAGAAAGAGTCAGTTTCATATTAGATTTGGTTTCACAAATGCTGCTCCTGCTATTCATTCTTATCACCAAAAAAAAAAAAAGACTATTTGTGACTAACGATAATATGTTACAGAAAATAAGAAGTTAAAAGGTTTTCAATCTGCATATCTGGGAACCTAAATTAAAGCATCACACAACATTTTCAAAAACAGAAAAGCCATTTGATTTGACTAAAATCTTAGTTTTAAGATGGCAGAAAGTACCTTGATAATTTTCTTTTAAGAAAGAAAGAAAACCAAGCCATTAAAGAGAAATTCTTCCAAGAGAACTGAAACATGCTATATACCTCTGACTTGGCACTCCTTCTATCTGGAGAACTTGTTTGGTAACTGTTTTCATCACAGAATGATCTAAAGTAAAATGAATTGAAATTAGAGTAATTATTTTCCAATGAGTGGCTATTTCCATTTAAAACCAAAAGCCAACTAATTATTGCTTTTCCCAGACATTTAAATATGAAATCTACATTATATAATTATACACTTATTTCCCCCTTTGTGTATTCTAATTTCTTCCTCAGAAACCTAAGATGCCATCTTGCAGACTGCCCACAGTGGCTACTATTTTGGCAGCAGCAAAGGTCAACTTGAAACATTTTGCATCTGAAGTGGCTTTGGATACCTTTGGATACAAAGTACAGTCTGAGCACCGTCCAGACGCTTAGATACCTAAAGAGCATCTAAGATATCAAACCAGGGCATCCAAGATAACAAACCAAGTCCTGATATTCCCTCAAAAGCTGCTCCTCCCATCAGCCCCCTTCTTCTAAGTGATACTACCCAGTTGCACACATAATCATCAACGACTTGTCTCCTTGTTACTATTTCCTTCATACCTCACATCTATCTGCAGGTCTTGAGAGCTACACCCTCAAAACACAACCTGAATTCAACCACTTTTCATTTGCTGCAAACTTCCAACCTAACCTAGGCCATAAACATCTCTTATTTGGAGCACTGTGATAGTCTCCTAACTGGTCTCCCTGTTCCTCTTCTTTTTTTTTTTTTTTTTTTTTTTTTTTTTTTGCTGTACACGGGCCTCTCACTGTTGTGGCCTCTCTCGTTGCGGAGCACAGGCTCCGGACGCGCAGGCTCAGCGGCCATGGCTCATGGGCCCAGTCGCTCCGCGGCATGTGGGATCTTCCTGGACCGGGGCACGAACCCGCGTCCCCGGCATCGGCAGGTGGATTCTCAACCACTGCGGCACCAGGGAAGCCCCCTGTTCCTCTTCTTTATCCTCCCAAGTCCCTTCTCTATACCAGGTCACCTTATTCAGATACGATTTGGATCATGCCTTTTTCCAGTTCAAACCCCTCTACTCATTTAGAATAATCCACATCTTTACTCTGGCCTTCAAGACTTTACAAGAGCAGACCCCTGGCTAGCTCCTTGACCTCATGTCATACCACACTCTTCTTCACTCAGTACTCTGCCCAGATTGGCCTCCTTGCTTTTCCTTAAGTACTCCACCCACCTACATGCCTACATACTCATTGCCTCCTTGTCCTGGAATGTGCTTACTCCACATCTTCCATGGCTTGCTCCTCTCTTCATTCAGGTCTCCGTTCAAATGCCACTTCTCCAGTGAAGCTGTCCCCTAACAAACCTATCCAATGGAGTCCTACCTGCTCTCCCTCACTCTCCTTACATTAAGATAGTTTTGCACTTCCTACTCTCTAAAATTATATGACTTATCTGTTTACTCATTTCTATCTGATCTCCTTCACTAGAATGTAAGTTCCATGAGGGCAAGACTTTTGTCTGTCTGGTTCACTGCTTTATCCCTAGTCCCTAAACCCGTATCTGGCACACAGAAGATGATTACAAAATTACTTGTGAATCTGACAAATGAATAAAGTACTCCTGGCAAGAATTCAGAGGCTGCACAGGAAAGAAAGAATGCTCTTGGTGGAAGCAGGCTTAGTATCTAGGTTCACCTCTATTCAGAGTAGAGATAAGAAAAATTGACAAGTATAATTCACTTTAGTTAGTACAGTAGCTGCTAAAAACATAAGGGAAGTGCAACACTAGAAAAGTACAGTTGAGGCTTGAACAACATGGGTTTGAACCTCGCGGGTCCACTGACACACGCATAGTTTTCAATACATATGTACTATCGTCCTACATGATCCAAGGTTGGTTGAATCCACAGATGTGGAACCACTGACTATAAACTTATACCCAGATCTTGAACTGTGTAGGGGTCGACACCCCTAACCCCACGTTGTTCACGGGCCAACTGTATATGATGAGGAAAGTTAAACACATTAAGTTTTAAAAAACTGTCAATACCTGAACAAATTGTTTTTGTTTTGCTATGTGTTCATCAATTTAAAAAAAGTGACCACATACCAACAAGCAGATTTTTTCTTATATCCAGAACGAGCAGAGTTCTGTTGGTTTCAGGGGCCTTTAGTAAAGCCTTTGCTCCTTCACTGGTGAGGCCGCACTGCTGCAGGTCAAGTGCTTTCGATGAAAGACAAACGTCACTTGCTAACTCTACAGATTTAACATATAGACAACTCTCATTTTCTCACGTGTGGAAGAGTCCTGCACAAGACAAGTCATGGCAGGTTTGTAATTTTGGGTATGGAAAAAAACAGAAACATATATGCACACACATAATGCATAATCCAATTTAAAAACCTCTTCTTGGATGTGCAGTGATAACCCTGGCTTTAGTACCAATAAATCATACAACGTATTTTACAATTACAGAACTGAAGAATAACTGTATATAACCTATGAGCAAAAAGCATCACAAAATGAATCTCAGTTCATAATTAGCAAGGGCGGCAGGGGCATGTAAACCTCACAAGCAAAACCTGGTGGAGCTCAGAAATGCACTGCATTCTTTTGATCATGATCTTCAGCTCCAAATCACACTTGAAACTAGTTCAAAGGGGAAAACAAAATAGAAGAAATGTAATAACTGTTAGTTTTAGAGGAAAAAAAGACAAATCTAAGAGGATACAAATAATAAAAACTTTCAACAATGTGTGAATAGAGAATACATACTAAAAACCTATCATGAAAGTAGGATGGTCAAGAACCCTCGCAGTAAAAGGTCAGACAAAACCCAGAAAAACTGATCATGAATTCTAGTAGTTCTGGGGCTGAACAACCTACTCATTTAAACCAAAGGGATCATCACTAAAGCACAGGTATTAAAAAATATTACATGAAAGGAAACTATCATGAGTCTTTTGTTTAAGTGTTGTGTGGACCATCACATTAAAATAACTGGAGTCTTTCAACACCCCCATGACGCACAGAAATAGCAAGTCAGACATACGGATCTGACAGGATATGATACAACCCTTACAAACTCTCACTACAGAAGAATGGACACAGGGTATAATTAACCAAATAGCCAAATTAATACAAACAGCCAGTAAACCTCACCAGTCAATCAAATGAATACAAAATAAAACAAAATGTGGTTATTCTCCTATCAGATGAAGCCACGATTCTGTAAGAAAAGCCTTTAAATAATGTCTATACACTTTGGATCCAACAACTCTCTTTCTAAGAATTTAACCAAAAGAAATAGTCAGAGATATAGGTAAGGATATATATCAGAGTACTATTTGTAACTGAAAAACTGGACAAAGCTTATATACAAGAATGGATAAGCTATGTGCACTGTGGCATATTCATATAATGGAATACTGAACAATCACAAAAAATGATGTAGGAGATGCAAATTTACTGACTTGCTAAAATGCTCATACTAAATTAATTGAAAAAAGTTTTAAAATTTGGAGTAATCCCACTTGCATAGAAAATGGACAGGTACTCATTTTTGTAGTTTCACATTTTTTTACAAGTGCTACAGGCCAGTGTTTGTGAGAGGCAGGCTTCCCATCTACTGTTGGGGTGGACTACAAATTGGCATAGCCTTTCTGGGTGGTAATTTGGCCATGTGTATCAAATGTCTTAAAAATAGGTCACACTTAGTCATTCCACTTGTAGTACCTTATTCTACAGAAGTAATCCCAATGGACACAGAGATGTATATACAACGTATTCACATTGTTTCTGACAGGGAAAAGCAAACAAACTGTCTAAATAGAATTGCAAAGAATTGATTAAACTATGGGACATCAATACGACGCAATACTACATGATACATCTTTAAGTGAAAAAAGCAGGAATGTGAAATAGCAAGTATACTACAATTCTATTTTTGGAATCCCTAAGTGTACATATATATTTGTAGAAGAAAAAAAGACTGAATGTATATACGCCAAAATGAACAGTGATTATATCTGGGTATTAAAATTATAGGTTCTCTTGTTACTCTGTATTTTCTGTAAAGGATATATGCAACTCTTAGAGAAAGTTGAAAAGCAAAATAAAAGCTATCAGTAAAATGAGGCTTTAAAACATCCTATCACAATAGTATCATGCCAAAAGCTAAGCATATTTCATATTAAAAATTCAATATTTTCAATTTTAGAATTTCCCTCTAAGCCATAAATCCTCACTAAGAGATTCTGCCAAAGCACTTGCACCCAGGTCACCAATGAGCGGGTTGCAGTTCAGAGTGATGCGCCTCAAACCAGCCATGCAGTCAAGATCACGTCTCCTGGAATGAAGACTCTCAGCCCAGGTTTCTTCATGCCTTCTGGTAGTCTGATACTTCAAAGATTTAATGGGATGAAATTAAGATGCTTGAATAAGGAAACAGGGTGTGCCTGAGTATGGCTTCTTATGTCAGAGATTTACACACACACACAGATCAAGCATATATGCCAGGAGCATCAGCCTGAGAAATTCAACAGTCACTTCTGCTTTACGAGTCCAGTGACCCAGATACTGCTCGGTCAGTGATTAGATTCTAGCCACTGCATTTCCTGTTTCTGAACACTTATGTAAAGTTGGACAACTCAATTACAGTCTATGAATTATTTTCCTTATCTTCTAAGTCAGGGAATTGGTTCTAAATTCTATCTTTGCTGAGGCCCTATATTTCATCATCCTGTCCTCCAATGGCCTCCAAACACCTGACTGGGCAAACCATAAGAAAACTTTTTAATATGCATCTTATTTATTAACACATTATATACACAAAGTTCCATACCTATAATTTATGTACATGATAAACTACACAGATTTTTAAAAATAATACAAAGGTAAAAATGTTCTAATATTTTCTTTTCCTAACTCCTAAGGCATTATTTTATTTTACTTATTTTTTTATAAAGATTTATTTATTTATTTGTTTGTTTGTTTGGCTGTGCTGGGTCTTTAGTTGCAGCACGCCGGATCTTTTAGTTGTGGCATGTGGGCTCTTAGTTATGGCAGGCACGTGGGATCTAGTTCCTTGAGCAGGGATCGAACCCAAGCCCCCTACATTGGGAGCACATAGTGTTAACTGCTGGACCGCCAGGGAAGTCGCAAGCATTATTTTAAAAACTATATTTACAAAATGTATCTCACATGCTACCTAGGGTGTGCACACAAGCTTTAGAGCCCTGGACTATGCAGAGCCAGTTTGATGTGCCTTGGGAAAATAATGGTTTGACATTTAAGCAAAAGTACTGTCTTGAAGACATTCAATTCTTTATATTCATAAAGTAAATTTTGGTAACAGGGAACACTGACTGTCAATGAAAAAAGTCTTATTACATTCCAGAAAAAGTAAAAGACTCAAACTGCCTTTGTTACTCTAAAAGGAAAATCATTAGTGTCATTTTTCTATTAACAATAACTTATTAAAGCTCCAAGCAGAAACAACAGCAATCACTTACACAGCGCTTAGTATGTGCTAGGCACTATTTATACAAATAAGTGCATTTAAACCTCATAATGAGGCATAGAGGTTAAGTGATTTGCCCATGGTCACTAGCTATCAAATGGGAGAAAGGGAATTTGAACCTAGGCCATTTGGCTTCCGCACCCAAGTTCCTGACTGTTTTCTACCTCAGGGGTCAATGGACTTGCCCTGTATAGGCTCAAAGAAGTTTTCAATTTTTAAAATCTAAATTTAAACATTTCCAGATTTGTGGGCTATACAGTTTCTGTTGCAACTACTCGGCCCCACTGGTGTAGGGTGAAAGGAGCCATAACTACCATGTAAACAATGGGTGCGACTATGTTCCAGAAAAACTTCCTTTACAAAGCCAGGCGACGGGCTGCATCTGGCCCACCAGCCAGAGTTTACCTATCCCTCATCTGCACCATCAAACTATTAAAAAGCCTTCATGTCAAATTATTAACTAACTTTAGGCCTAAATACAGTCATTATAACCACTGTAAAGTTGTTAAGGCATTATTTTAAAAACTGTATTTACAAATTGCTGATGTACTGACTTTTATTAGTTTAAAAACTACAACAGCTAATAAACACTTGATTCATTTAAGTCTTGAAGACTAGAATGGCATAGTTTCTTCACAGTATTACAATAAATGTTTTCAGTAAAAAAACATACATAAAAGTATTATTAGGTATTATATATTAAATCTCTTATTTCTAAAATTAAGTGGACTATCTTTCCTAAATGGTAGAATCCCAAACTGAAAACTGGTCATATTCTTTCAGCAAAATGAAAGCTGCGCTCACATGTATCAAAAGGCAAAAATTAGGGCTTCCCTGGTGGCGCAGTGGTTGAGAGTCCGCCTGCCAATGCAGGGGACATGGGTTCGTGCCCCGGTCCGGGAAGATCCCACATGCTGCGGAGTGGCTAGGTCCGTGAGCCATGGCCGCTGAGCCTGCGCGTCCAGAGCCTGTGCTCCGCAACGGGAGAGGCCACAACAGTACCACACACACACACAAAAAAAGACAAAAATTAACTGCCCTCTGTATCAATATATTAATGTGTTTCAATCACATATGTTTTCATGAAAGTTTAAACATAAAATCACCTTTAAGATCTAGGCCATGTGATCTGCTCCATGCCATGTCAGAATACACCCCGTGACGTTTACTTAACTTGTCTTAAGTGTGATAGAATTCTTTATACCTTGACAAATAACTAAAAGGAAACAAAAAAAACCCACACACACAATAAGATGAAGAGCCTATACATTTGTCAATCTTGACTTATTTGCTTTTCTTGAGTCAGTTGGAGGTTTATAGCCACATTCTCAAAATCATTAACTACAATCTTCCCAAACAGGTAATTGATGAACAGATGCATTCTAAAACTTGTCAGTAACAAAGTGCTATTCCACTTTACAGCAACAGTTTAATTCTATTTAGATACTAAAACTGAATACACTGAATACTGCAAACTTGATTCGCAACCACTCAGCAAAGTACTACATACATTTTCAGATATAGGAAAAAAAAGAAAAAAAAGAAAAAGCATACGATTCTTCCTATTTTCATTTCCAAAGATACATCCCAATCTTAATGATCAATCAGCGATTTAAACGTCAACTGTAAACCCAGTATACTGCTGCTATGCAGTGTACTAGAGCAATAGAAGAGAGAGGACCTCAAACTCTCTGTTCCCTCAAATTCAAAGGCAGGCTTCCTGACCCCTCCAGACCACTACTGGACACATGGAAGGCACACTAATGTTTCAGGACCCCAACCAACAGTCACCTGCTTTGTGATTACTTCCATGACACACCCTCACCAACACCAGAGTTTGCTGCTCCTACGGGACGTTACATGTATTTACTATTTTAACACATACCACAGTGCATCATAATTATGATTGCAGATAGATGTTCTAACAATTGAAAGAGAATGATGACTTTTTTGCTCTTTACATCTTGCTATTTCCCTTCCCATAATATTTCTTGAAGCGAAACCGTAAAATATAGACAAACACAAAAAACAGAAAATATACAAAAGGTGTGCTTTGCACCTTAACGCAAACTTAAGTAAAATTAGTTCTGACAGTATCCAGCATGACAAACTTCCATGGTACAAATGAGAATGGACCAAGGTTTGAGCAGGTACAGGAGACAATCCAGGCATGAACAACACCAAGGAAAGGTAGACAGGAAGTAACATGGTGTGTAGGAAATCACGAGACCAGTCTGATGGGAAGAGACTTAAACAAGACTGAAACTCACTTTCTAAACCTCCATCTCCAGTTGGACAATTCGCAGGACACAGGTGCACCAAAGTGGCCAATTTATTCAATCCCTTTAATATGGAGGAAGAGTTTAAAATTTTACTGGTTTAATTTGCCCCAATAGCAACTCTCAACAGTTATGGCCTCTGTCGTCGGAGCTTTGTATGAAATTAAGTCAAAGTGTGGAGCTCCTTTGCCTTTTTTTTTTTCTCCTTAAAAAAGAAAAGAAACAATTGTTCCGAGTAAAAACAAACATATTCCAAAGCATGTGTACATTGAAAAGTAAAGAAACTTTATTAACAACTTCATAAAAACTGACTTAAAAGTTTAAAAAGAAAAAAACATGTTTCGAAGTCCTTCCGACTGGAGTCGGGTCTCATAGTGTCCTTTCTTTACAGAAATAGTCGTATTATGACACATATGCGCAAGGATTAACACCATGACACACTGTACACGGCGGGCTCCGGCGAGCTCACCAGGCGTCGTCTGAGTCCAGGTCTCTGGGGAGGATCCACTCCACGGATGAGCCCAGCAGAGTCTGAAGCTCGTTCGTGAACTCCACCACATCTAAGAGCTCCTTACTTTCCGGATTAAAGGACTCCAGGTCTTTGGGGCAAGAGAATAAGAGACTTGCTGACACTTGCCGGTAGAACTCGGCCTCCGCGATGGTGACAATTTCCACATTTGGAAAATTGCAGCGGAATATGCAGGAGGACATTTGCAGTTTCTTGAGCAGGTCTGAGAGCAACAGCCAGTTACGAGGCCTACACCAGAGAAAGGACAGTGGTTTGAGTTTCCGGCAAAATGAGAGGCGCTCCCAACTATGAACTACCCGTCTCCTGGCGGTGAAAGGGCCTGCTCCTTCCACTTTGATTACCCCACCCCCACCCCACTTCTCACTGTCCTTAGAAGATCTACTTCTTCTTTTTCTTTTTTAATTTTATTTATTTATTTATTTTTGGCTGCATTGGGCCTGTTGCTGTGCACGGGCTTTCTCTAGTTGTGGCTCGCGGGCTCTAGAGCGCAGGCTCATTAGCTGTGGCGCACGGTCTTAGTTGCTCGGTGGCATGTGGGATCTTCCCGGACCAGGGCTCGAACCTGTGTCCCCTGAACTGGCAGGCGGATTCTTAACCACTGTGCCACCAGGGAAGCCCGGAAGATCTACTTCTAGCGGGGGAACTCTGGACTCATGTGCATGTGTTAAGAGACCACCTAGGGCGGATCAGCCAACTTAGACAAAAGCAGGAGCAGCGCCCCTGAACCAGCCTCGTTGCAGGCCACCCCAGTGCTGCCTTGGCTCTGGCCACAACTCAGGTCACCCCTCTCCAAGTAAGTGCACCCCGTTCTAGTCACTGGGGAAAACCAGTCTGTATGCCAACCCAAGGGAGATGGCAAACACCTCTTTGACCTCTCCTCTCCTCCGGCCCTCACGGAGAGAGCATGAGAAACACTCGAGGTCACCTGGCTTTCCTTGCCTTTCCCACACCTCCAACCCGCCCCTCAATGTTGCCGGGAGTGAGGCATTTTCGAGAAGGGAGGTGGTACAATCCTTTCTGATACCCTGCCACGCTTTATGATCTCTATCCCGAATACAATGTCACCACAAAGGCAGACACGGTCCCAGCCTCAGAGTCCAAGGAGGATGCTACTCCTTAAGCACCGGGGTCAACACACAGCAGAGCAAGGTCTCCTGATGTGTTCACTCCGAAGGGTTGGTCATGGGGCACAGTGGCCCGACCGTGGGGACAAGACTCGATCTAAGCAAATCTGAAGACACATAAGATCCCAGGTGCCACATACGGCTTTCTCTAATCTTATACGAGAAGAGGGTACACATCAGTATTGTCCCGTGGACCTCACGCGCCTTGGAAGGCCCCTATGGTAGCCGTTTGGGGAGGATCCCTTCCCCAAGAGTTTAGTGACTGAAACTGTGCAATTGCAGTCGCTGACTCCCGTGTCCTTTGGGCTCTAGGGGTGTGTTCCAATGAGGGCAGTTGGCTGGGGAGCCCTCCCACCCCCCAAACTTTTCTGGAAAAGTTCCACTGCATTATGTGAGGTCGGTGGACACTTGGTGAGGAATTCACTCACCCCGCAACCCAGCCACCCTCATCTGCTGAAGGGGATTTCTAACTCCTGCCACCCCACAGAGCAGCTGGGCTGGCTCTCGACCACACGCTGGCCACGCTCACCCCTGAGCGACGGACACCTGGACGTTATAACACGGCAAAACGGGGTCTTCGGAAAATTCAAACTCCAATAGGTTACCATAGGCCTCGTTGCTGTCATCCTGGTCCTCCGGTCCTGGGGGATTTGCTAAAACATCGTAACCACTTTCATCATCTGGTTCTAACCGGGGGGGCAAACAAGAGAGAGGTCAGTAAGCTGGAGCAAGATTCCAGCTGTTCTCCAAAAAGGACCCTGGAAAAATTCTTTCCCAAGCAAGCCCTGCTCACAGCACCACCTCCACCCCTACCCCCACCCCCACAAGCCCAACTGAAATGAACAAGGCTGCTCACCACACACAGAGCTGCCAGAGAACTCCGAAGAGCAACCGGGGTTACCGTCGTCAGGAGCCTGCAGGTTATTTCAACAGTGTGGAGAGAGAGGGGGAGAGAGAGAGAGAGAAACAAGATAACGCCTGCTGGTAAGAGGCAAATGCTGCTGGAGTTCGGGAACATCTCACGCTGGGGCTGGTGTCACCTCCTGACAAGTCCCACTGCACACGCCTCCAGGTATCTGACTGAAACCTCCCCACGCGTCCACCCGCCTTCCTGAGGGACTGCCCGCCTCACCGCCCCAGCCTGCCAAACAAAAGCTAGCCTGGCTAGCCAAGAGTTTTCCAGCCCCCCACCTCGCAAAACTCAAAGTATGTATCTCTTCTTTGACAGACTAACGTTGGGCCGCTTTTCCCAGTAAAGGGTCACTTAGAGTAAATGGGGGGTGGGGGTAGGGGGAACCCAGGTGAAAGGCTGTGAAGTCACCGTCTAGATGCTTGAACAAGACCGTGTCTTGACCTCTGCCGTACCTGTTAAGAACTTCTCCAGAAGTTCGCTGTGGTTCACTTTCTTGATGGTTCTACCTGAGTACGTAGCCAGGGTAGGATCAGCACCGTAGGAGAGGAGCAAGCGGACAATTTCGAGATGATCATTCTTGACAGCATCGTGGAGAGACCTAGGAGAGGTGCGGGGGATTACACCCGTGCACGCGACGCTTGCTTCTAAGGACACGGGGCAAAATCGAGCGTGTGCGGCCAAGCCTCGTAGGCGCGCTATTTCACCGAGGAGGTGAGTGTACGGTCGCTGCGACAAATTACTCTGTTATTTCAACACATAACCCTTTACGGGACAGGTGAAGGGACCATCTCAGGCCTAATTCTTCAATGCAAATCTCTCTTAATGCATGGCCCAAGGAGGAACTCAGGCCACGATGAAAACGTTTCCAATGAACTTAAATAGTGACAGACTGTATGAAGGTAACATACGGCGGGATGGGGGGAAGAACCCCAGCACCACGGAAGCAGATACGACAAGCCATTGTTATACCATTACAAACAAAACCCAAAAAGTGCAGTTTGTAAAAGAAACTAGGGGCAAAGTGGAACCTCTCCTGAAACCAATTTGGAGATGAGTGATCAACCCTCTCGCCCAGAAGCAGTCGACAGGCAGGGCGAGTTCTCAGGAGGATACAGAGTCCTCCTGCCCGTGTCCGCTGGGGTCAGGAACACTGTCCGCAGTCCCATCCAGAAAGGATGCGATTTGGAAACCAAGAACCACCAAATACCTTACGGTTTTGCTCATTTTATGACCGTCAGGAAAGCCCCAGTGCCCTGCCTCGTGGTGGCCTCCCAGGTACAACCAGGAAGATGTTTGGGCTGACTCAGACCTGGGCCTCTGGCCAATAAACCGAGGTCAAGGACAGAGTGGGGGCCAGGCCCGGGGATGTGGGTGGACACGGCAGGTCCTATCAAGCCAGTTGCCACTGGACCTGTCTGTACTCCTGCAACTTTCAACTCACATATATGTTCAAGATTGAGATTCAACAGACGCTGGTGAAGAGTCCAGGGTCTTAAAAGAGAACACCCCTGATTATTCATGCAGGCTCAACATTTTCAGGGACTTCTGTCCATAAGAGTGTCACAGAGTTTTAAAGTTCTATGTAAATTTGCCAGAAAGATCTCTCCGATTCCATTCTAGAGGACTCCACCATCAGTGTGCTTACATGGCACTCACTCTCCATCTTTCCTTCTGGGATTCCCCGCACACCCTGAGAACCACTGCCTATGCCCCAGCAGGGCCAGGCCAAGAGCAAGACCGCCACTGACCCGGTTCCATCCTGGGCACTGCAGTTGACATTGGCGCCATATTCAAGGAGGTGTCGTACGATGTTGAGCCAACCTCTTGCACAAGCCTCGTGCAGGGACAGTAACCCGCGTTGTCGCGGTGGTTCACATCACAAATCTTGTTCTCCAGGCAGTACAAGACCGCTTCCTACGGGGAGAGGAGAGGAGAGGAGAGGAGATACCATCAGACAACCATACAGTGAACCTTGTAAGGGTGACCTCCCCATAGCTTGCCGGTACCCACTTTCAAAGGCATACATCCTTGGGGCCAAAAGCCCACCATGGCGCGGGCAGGCGGCAGGCACCCTGGTGGTGGGCGAGAGTGCGTGAGAAGGGCTTGGAGATGCAGACAGTGTTGTCTAAGGCTCTGCTGCACCAGTGGCCTGGCCATGGGCAAGTTACCCTTGAACTTCTCCAAGCTTCCACAGGGCTGCTGAGAGGACGCATTCGGATAGCGATGAAAGCCCTCAGCCCAGGGGCCGACGTGACCAGTACAGAGGTGTCACGGCTGCTAACATCTTAGATGACACATGATACATTGCCAAGCACAGACCATTCTCACTTGATGGGTCTGTTCAGTCAGTGGCAGTGGACGATAACACAAGTTTAGATCAAAGTATGGATGACCAACACTTAAAGAGAGCTTAAATCAGCCGGAGAACATTCCCCAGCTTAGAGAAGCAGGGACACCCAGGTCAGCTACATCCTTGCGCCCCCTGTTAAGACCCCAAATAAGAACCTGGGCCTCAGATGCTCTTGTCTGTATGTTAAGTGGAGTTAAAGAGAAGCTCTCTCCCTCCATCCTCGAGGAATGACACAAAATGCCTCCAATAACCCCACCCTCTATTTTGCCTCCCTCCACCCTCTCGAGTAAATATGAAAATTTTAGACTGATTCTGCCCCAAGTTAATGACAGGAACCTGATACACCACAGGCTGCAACCTCCACATTTCAAGAATCAAACAAAACGTTCACCCCCACCTCCGGAGATGTTCTGTGTCAACACTGTGCATTAGAATCACTGTTATTAACCTTATTTCTTTGGCTTGTTAAAATATTAATATGAACCACTCCCAGTAAGCAGAGCAGGAATTTATTCAATGCTTTATTACCTTAAGAAAGTTTTCAGACACATCGAAAGCATTTGCCACCAGAAAACACGTTATACTGGGTAAGTCGTGCCCAGCAGAGAGCCGTCAGGTTCTGAGAGCTGGGAGTAGGCAGAACGTGCATGTGGCCCAACACATGGTCTGCTGGGTAAGGGGGGATGGGATGGGGTCAGAACAGGCCTCCTTGTGACATCTCTCAGGTAACTCATCTGTTAAACCTAAAACGGGGATCATTCTAGCCGCCCATAAGTGCGAGATGGGTTCTGTAAAACCTTTTATGCCCTTTGGAGGACACGCCAATCAAAGGTGACCACTCACTTGGGAGCGAACTAGAATGTTCCATTTGCTTACCACGTGAACCCAATGGGGCATGCTGGTAAACCTGGCCATCGGTGCCCTGTTACTTCAGGTCACTGCAGCAGCTCCCTTCCAAAACAAGAGGAGGAAGAGAAAAGGCACGCCCACGAATGCGTTTCTCCGTTTACATCCCAACCTGCCAGAAAGCCCACAATCCTCTGGGCTCCCAGGCCACCTGCCCCGAGCCCTGGTATCCAGGATACCGCATGAAGCTGCTGCTCTTTTAGCAGGCCCTCACTAGCCAGACTTGAGTGGATGGCTGCAAGCTAATGAGTTGTGTGCCCCAGCCAGGGAGAGGCCCTGTCACGTGGCTCTGGGATCAGGTCTGAACGCCACCAACTGCTGTGCACACATCAATTTACTCAACCCAGGGTTTATTTGCTGTGACAATCATGGCCTTCACCTGGAAACCTTCATCACTACTAGGGCAGATTCAAGGGTACCTAGAAATGAAAGGCCGTCCAAGCTGATGGGTAAGTCAACTCTCTTCTCCTGGAAGATGGCAGCAAAGGCAGCAGTAGCCCCACGGCCAGGTCAGACTTTTTGCCACGGGCTGTCCTAACTCAACCACGTTGATCCCACTATTTACACAGTGCTTTTCATTTCCCCAGATGAGGACGTCTTCTGTCACCCACAGTAACCCAGGAGCTACCAGGAAAGGAAGGTAGTACTATCCTCATTCAACACTTGGAAACTGAGGCCCAGAGATATTAAACCCCAAGTTCAATTAACATGAAGTACTAGACCTATAACTCAGGTCTTTGGTACCTGGTTAGCTGGGAAGATTCAAAAGGCCCAAGAGGGCCCCAGTTAGAGGGATGCAATCCAGCTGTGACGAGCATCCCACAGGCCTTCTCTGTTGGGGGTCAAGTGGGCTAACTACACTCTCCTAGCTAGGAGGGTGATGGCCTCTAAATGGATGGCAACCATCGCCACCAACACTTTCTCTAACTGAAAGGTGAAGAGGCGGGGCGAGTCTGTCGACGCAACACATTCCTTGGTTTATTTTCTCCGCTAGAAATAAACGGGAGTGTCTGAAGGGCAGCCCAGCCATTCCCAAGCAAAGTCAAACTGCTTTTGTCGGACAGCTCTCTGTTCAGCGGCTATAAGCCGAATGCCATTACCCGCAAAATGTAACCATAAAGGCCATAAGCCCGACGTTGTGAGTTAATTAAATGCCTCATTAACTTTTTAAAAAACATGACTTATTCAGTTCATAGAAAATTTAACCATCACCGCTAAAGGCACAAGCATGTGGTTGCACACTGGCGTTTCAGCCTAAGAAATAGAAGCCTTTTTCCCAGGACGGAAAGGTTTGAGGTCTTTGGCCACACAAGTGATCTATTTAACGCGGATCTGAAGCCAGAGTGTGTTTCTAAACTTCCAGAACCACATTATCATGACATAAAGCTCAGACAGCCTTTATACTGCACATGGTATCTTTGGCTAAGCAGAAGAAAATAACCAAGAATGCTGAAGACAAAACTTCAGGAAAACCCTCCCAAACCACACCCTTATCTGCTTAAGCAAACTGTCCTTCAATTTGAAAAGGTTGAAGCTGCCACATCTCCCAACTGGGCCTTCATCCCAACATTTAAAATTCTGCCCAGAGAAATCCCAGAAAGTTGGATTCAAAGTTGAAAGCGTTCATCTACTTGTCACAATGTTCAGCATCAACACTGGTGATCTGTGGAATCTACATATTGAAATTTACATTTGAAGAAAAAAACAAATCCGACCCTAAACATTCCCAAGGCTTCCTGTGCAATCAAAGGCCAGGTAGCCTAAAAAAGGATGGATCAAGTGCCCCTTGGTCCAGGCCTCAGAGCCACCAAACCAAAATGGAAACTGTCTTAGAGGACCAACGAGGGTCTTTTGACCTCTCTGGTCCCAAAGGGAGGCTGCTGGAAATGATGCCAAGTTCACAGGTGGGGCTCGGAGCCCCGCCCCTCCACGGCGGGTGCAGCAGCACCCCGCCCCCCCATCTCCAGCATTTGCTGGAAGCGGGAGTCTACTTTCTCAACCCTAACCCAAAAGTTGGGGTTAGGGGTCTCCCCCCCACCTCCAGCGTTTGCTGGAAGCAAGGAGACTATTTTCTCAACCACGGGGGGTCTAGCTTAACACTATGTGCAACATCTGCTCTGTCCTCCTAGGCGCCCGCTCTCAGCTCTTGGGAAACCAACTGGGTGCTCCTTGGACTTCACCTGCAAGTAACTGTGCTAATTACCAGAAAGTGCTCTCTAGCTAATGGAGAGGTCTCCAAGAGACGTGTAGATATAAACAACAGCACATTCAACCCACAACAACAACAAAAAACACCCCCAAACTAAGCATAGCCCTAGTGCTTCCAACTTCCCACCCACAGTCATGCCTTAGGGCCAAGGCAGGCACACTTCCAAGGGCTCACGGCACTATGGACCGGGGTGGGGGGACACGACGGGAGACGGGGGACAGGGGCACAGAGCTGGCTGAGGGTGTGGGCGCCAGGGCTCCGGGCCAGCCTGGGTCCTGCCACCCCAGTGCTCATCCACACCTCCACGCTCAGCCTGCTGAACCGCGTTTTACTGTCACCATTCAACTCCCAGAGGGCTGATGCCAGCACAGAAAAATGCCTTTGCCCTGTGGGCTATTACATCACAATTGCTACTGACAAGTATGGTGGGGGAACTGCACAGGGCATGGAGAGTCATCTCTCTCACAGAGGTTTTGAACTGTGAAAAGGGCAATTCCAGTGTGAGCCAGTCTTGCTGAGGAGCGTGGTGGGCTGTGGAGCACTGCTGGATTGCTACCTGTACGGGTATCAGCTAACCCCTCTGAGGCTCAGTTTCCTCATCCAAGAGTGGGCTAGTACGCGTTACTCCCAAGTGAAGATGTTAACAGGGTGAAAGGAGTTACTACAGATCACACGGGCTTAGGCAGATATCAGCTATCTTTCTATGTTGCTCTAGTAATAGAGGCCATCACTGTCATCAGCCGTGCTGGGTTGGGATACAGCAGTGTGGACAGGGAGTTTTGTGCAAGGCTCAACCCCTGCTCCCCGCCCATCAACCCTCGGCTCCCGTGCCCTCTCAGAAAGAGACTGCTCAGGTCTGCCCCACTCCCACCCCTACTCTGCACAGACACTTCCCACCCGCTACCCCACAGGGGCATCACTCTGCCCCAAACAGCACAAGTTAGTAGAGCTAATAACTACTCTCCTACTCTCCTTCTTGCTATTCAGAATCCAAAAGGGCTCATTAAAATTCCCCTGGTCGCCAAGCCCTGGGTTAGGTCAGATTTTATATCAGAGATAAGTGAGCCAGACTGGCCGAAGCAGCCTACCTGCCTGAACGGGAACGGAACATCAGAGAGGCCTGCCTTTCTTTTCACACCACGACTGAACAAGCCACCAAAGAGCCCGCAGTGTGAGCGGGGCCAACGCAAACACCCTGCTGGAACACCCAGCCCAGCCCGCCACGTGGAGGGGGCTGGGCTCTGAGACCCGCCCCCCATCCCCAGCCAGTGTGTCCCCCACCCAAGGAGCAGCAGCCAGCGGATCCTGATCCGGGGCACCCACAAGGATGCTCACCTCGTAGCCAAGCCGGGAGGCCTGCTGTAGGAGGGTCTCACCCGCGTTCATATTGACAATAAGTCTCCGCGCTTCTGGTGGCATCGGGCGGGACTGGGTGGTCTCTGGAGGGGAGCTTGACCATGTCAGCTGCGAGGCCTGGGAAGCTGGTAACAATTGCTGCAAACGGTCCAAGGGCTTCTGGTCCTGCTTGGCCGGCGAAAGATCATAGTCAGAACTGGGCTCAGGCCGCTTTCAAAATCTCCGGACGGTCACCTATCACGAAACCAGGCAGCGCACACATTTCAGGCTGTCCTTCCTCCACCCGGCTGGTTCGCCTCCTCCCTGAGTTACAAACCTGAGTGGAGGAAAGCACTTTTCCTCCTCTCTGTCTGGGGGAGGCGGGGCGCGAGGAAGGGGTTGCATTTTTACTCGCTGGAAACTTCACCGCCACCCAGGAGACACGTCCCCTAGGAAGGGGCAGGGACGTTTTGGGGGGAGGGGTTCAGGAAAAGGAAAGCTTTGTCCCCAGAAGCAGAGAAGCAGGCAGGCGGGATGTGCCTGCACGGGCCCGGGGGGCGGGGGAGAGCCAGGGGCAAGAGGTACCTTGCCATCCGCATTGTCCACCTAGGAGTCCCCTGGCAGCGGCAAGCCCCACCTGGGCTCCTGAGGGATCAAATGCTTGGTTTTGCACGGTCGCTTCGCGGATGGTTTCTCGCTGTTGTCGGTGTATTTCTGCGGCAGGGGCGAAGGCTGCCGATCCATTTCTTCGTCCATGCACAGCACATCTGTCAGGGGGAGAAGCAGCGGGCGTTACACAGTTGTAGCCGGTGAGGAAAGAAAAGCCCATTGTTAGCACTGATCGTTGGAGCAGCTTCAGTTTTTAAAGATATACCAATTATGTTTTCAAAGCACTAATATTTTAATCATCCCACATTCAACCGGCAAATAGGCTAACCCACGAAACGCCAAATGGCAAGTCGCTTCAAAGGGCCGCAAGAGAGGGCAGAAGCCAGCCCTTCGTGCGCTCCCGTCCCCACCCGTGGGGGGCCTGGGTGCTCGGGACAGGGCGACTGGGCACAGCCTGAGGCTGGAATGAGGGCACTGACAAGCGCCCGGGGTCACCCAAGACTTCCCTTCCTGCCCAGCCGCGGGCTGGGTGATGAGGAGCAGCCCAGGAAGTCGAGCTCCCGCCTCACTGTCCATTCCATAAGGAAGTGTGCAGGCTGAAAGGACCTCATGAAGAAAACTCCCCGCTCGCCACACGCTACTCTTGTCAACTTGGATGGCCCTCAGGTCCCCTCCAGGGCCGTTTCCCACAGAGGGCGGGTGATCCACCCTCCAGGAGCGCCCCCCGCCCCGTGCGTACCTTGTTCATTGTCACTGCATTTAAGGGACTCCTCCAACCAGCTTCTGTTGCTTTTGGCCTCTGCCCTTTTCCTGCCAGGTTTCTCTTCGGAGATGCTATTGCCCTGGGGGGTGACCGCAGGCTGGACCGCCTGGGTCACTTCCTTCCTGCCCTGCCGGCCAGGTTTGCTCTCTGCTCCCGCCGTTCTCTAAGGTGCAGCAAGCGGCGCTGCTTTCTGGGATGGAGCCCTATTAATTCAATGCACACCTCAGGTTGGTCAGCTCACTATAATGTGGCTCTTCTAAGTGGTTAGAGGAACTGTTTGTCATTTCCCTCTCAGGCCAGTCAGCTAATGGAGAAATAACTACAAATTAATGAAGAAGCCCCCCAGGGCGGGGGGGGGGAACAAACTGTCTTACACATCACTAAGAGGGGTGGGGGAGGGGAGAGGTGTGGTCACTGTGTTGGCTGGAACTTGTCACCAAGTCTCGGGAGGGGGCCTATTTGCCTTTGGCCACCTTTGGGCTCCAGCCCCGCCACCTGGCTTTGGGGGCGTGGGGGGTGAGATGGGGTTGGGGGGTGGGGAGGTGTGAGTGGCTCCCCCCAGGGATCCAGGGTGGGACTGGAACTTTCCACTGCTCCGCTCCAGGACTTCCGTAGGGTGCCCTGCGGGCCCGAAGCCAAACCGAGCTCACCTTTGGAGACCCGTCTCCGCTTGGCTTTCAGCAGAGAGTCCTCCGGGAGCACAGTGGTCTCAGTGTGGTTCCTATCGCCAGAGACCTTGCGCTTTCTGTTCAGCCGGAGGGTGGGGCTGCGTGACGCGTCCGGGGCCGCCTGGTCGGCGGGGGACTCTCTGGGGGGCTCCGTGTCCATGTCCTCAGGAAGATCACTGTCTTCTGGGGCTTCAAAGCGGTCAGGTTTGCTTCCATCAAAACACTCCCCTAGGGGAGGGGAGACAACCCGGAAAGGAGGGAACAAAGGTCACCAGGAGCAGGCAGGACCCCCACGCCCAAGGCAATCTGCTACCAACAGACCACCCCCCTTTGGAGACCAGGGGCCTCACACGCCGCAAGCACAAAACCCTCAGAAAGACGTCCCAAAGGAAGGACAGCTGAACACAACCAGCAAAGAAAGCAGAAAATGAGGCGCGTAGCCCACTCACAATCCATCCTTCAAGGGTCAAGGTGAGGCATCTACACCATCCGTCTATAGGCATGTGAGATCACTCCCTAACTGCTTAACTCTCCAAGGTGGCTTACTTTTAAAGGGGGGGTGAGTGACCTCACAGTAAGATCCAACCAATCAGGGCAGAGCTACAACGGGGGGTGAGTGACCTCACAGTAAGATCCAACCAATCAGGGCAGAGCTACAAATGACTATGGAAACAGCTGCTAGTCAACAAAAAAGGCTGATGTCATCAAGAGACCAAATAGCCCCCAACTGCCATCTACACAGACATAGCACCAATGTTCACTTGGGTCAGCAGGGGCGAGGGTGAAGAAAAAGGGTAGGGAAAGAATGGTGGGAGGCTGGGAAGCTGGGGAGACCAAGGCAAGAGGAGCCTGGCAAAGGGAAAGGAAAGGCTTCCTGGTGCACACACAAGGGTCAAGGGCAATTTCAAAGAACTCAACCAGATTGCTACAAGTCCGTCTGTCCTCTTTCCACACCCGTGGGGGGAAAAGCATTTCACTGCCATCGAGGGGCTGCTCCTAGTTCCTGTCTAGGAAGAAGGCCCTCAGTGACACCAGTCACCCACCTGGCACGTCTCCACGCCTTCCTTCCCAGGCAACAAGCATCTAAGGACATTTCAAAGACAAGACTCCAACCCCCTTCATGGGGGGTGGGGGGTGGGGGGGTGGCGGGCAGGGCTGAACTGCTCACACCCCAGCTCCGCCTGTGTTGCTCCTGCCCCCCTGCTCAATCTAGCATCCACTTGGGGCTTTTCCTCCAATCACCCCAGCCTAACATCACTCCTCACTTTTGCTCTAGCCAAAGAAACAGTTCAACTGCTTTGCTAGTCACATTGTTTCTAACACACAAATAATTCCATAATGATCACTGTGCTGTTAAAGAGTTCCCCGAAGATGACCCTGTGTCCATCACCGGCCGGGGGTGGGGGTGGGTGTATGAGTTTGGTATTTCATTAACACCTGAGCTAAGCTCCCACAGCCCGTTTTTCTAGATGAAATCATGGACACACCCCTCACATGCTGCTCGCATTCCTCCTCCTCTCCCTAGACCACTTCAAGTATCACTCCCACTTCGGCCCAGCCGGCTGGTCCCCTGATCAGCCTCTCTTGGGGGGCATTCCCAGCATTTAATGGCAGCCAGTTGTGGGGATGAACCTCACCCTGGCCTGGGCTAGCCTGACCTGTGTTCTCAATGGTGGAACACACTTCGCTTTTCTCCAAGGGTATCCCAAGGTGGGAGAGATCCCCATCTACTCTTGCCAGAATGGTGGAATCACCGCAACCGCGAGGGTCTCCTGCCATGGCAGCAGGAGAAACCCCAAACTCCTGGCCTGTGCTTACAGGTGATGCAGCCCAGGCTACTGCAGGCCCGGTGAAGACGGCGTGCTGCAACTCTCACTCGGGCTGCTCTGTGACCCTCTCAAACACTCGGGCAGGAATGGCGCCGCTTTACAACTCGGCCCCCTTCACTTGTAAAGTGGGAATGTTATTGCTAGCCTCCCTCCAGGGTGGGCTTCATAATCACGGGCCAGGCTAAGCATAGAGAAAGGCTGGAAAAATCCCTTTAACCAAAAGATGCCAAGACTTTCAGACCAGCCTGAATCTCAGGCCTGAAATGTAGGAAACTTTAAGAGGTGAGCCCTGCTGGTTACACCATTGGACTTCTCTGGTCCAATCAGCCTTCCCTAAAAGCTCCGTGGGAGGGGATCCATGGAGGAATGGAAGGGCTACCTTAAGAACCCCCATGTCCAATTTGAAAGTTTCTTTTCCCAAACTAGGTCCATCCACCCTTCCCCCAACCCCGGAGCCTTTTAGGGCAAAGATCTCAATTCCCCTCAGCTAAGGCCCCCCAAGACCTTACGCTAGTGTGACCTTACCCAGGCCAGTAATAACCCTGAAGGACGCCCACCCCGACTGCCCAAGATACCCATGGCCACGAGCTATGGGGTAGAGGCTCCGTGTCACTTGGAGCTTCTCAAAGACTGTTCTAACCACGACCCACAGGAGGATGACCCTTGAGGGCAAAGGAGATGGGGAGATAAATAGATACACGGGGATCCTAACCATCAGGCTTTGCCATCATTGCTACTTTTGGCCCTTCTAAAAGTGGGAAGCCATGTGCCCTTGGTCACCCAGTCTAAGCAAGATGTGCACGTGGTCCCTGCAGCATGGTCCTATGACTCACAGCACATATATCCCAAATTCATTATGGTTGTACCAATAGCATCACCTCACAGAAGCATCACCACAGCAACATTTACAAGTCACTGTGGCAACAAAGCACCCTCACCACTGTTGAGCCATGCCCAGTGAGGCCTAAACAAGGTGAGGGTTCTGAGTCGCTGCAAGGCTCCCCAGGATTAAAATCCCCTTCTCTGTAGCTTAAGTATAATAGCACCTCCAGTCAGGGCTAACCTTGTTCAAAGTTACACCCGCTACAGAAGGAGTGCAGGGGATCTCTGTTCCAAAGTAGTTTACAAACATGCAGGTGCTCAGCTGGAAGAGTTCCCTGAGCAAAGAAGTTTCATGAAGCCCCTTGACTGAGGCTTCCTCCAGCTCCTGGCCAGGCACTGCCACTGAGCAGGTCCTAGGCCTGTCCCAGCCAAGTGCTTGGCAAGGGAGATGGTTACTCCAAATTTGAGAAGGAAGGGACCAATGCCTCCTTGCCCCGCCCCATCTTCAAATGCCACTGAGGGTTCCTAGTGATGAACTTCCAAGTCTGAGGAACCTCCAAACTCATTTGGTGAACTTCCAAAATAAAAATTTCACTCAGCCACCCATGTGATCATAAAGAATAAATGAGTATCTCAGCCACTGTGTTTTCAAGTTAATTTCTTTTTTAAACAAGCCCCTAGCAACAAGATGCACCCGCACCAGGACAACCAGGGCCACGCAAACAGCACCCACCACCTTGGAAGCTCCTGGTCCCTCCATGGGTAGGGGCTGCCTCAGAAGGGGGAAGACATCTTGAAGGCATCCTGGACCCTCTCTGTGACCCCTGCCCGCCCCAAATCCCCGCCCCAGCTCCCATGTGCTCACAGCTCGGCTCTCGGCCACACCGACACCCATGAGAAGGACCTGAGCCCATATCAGCTCAAGACATGATGGCCCAAGAACAAGAAGGCCCGTTCATATCCAGCTGAATGGAATGAACACCTGCTGGGCCTTGGACGTGGAGGCCGCAGTAAGAACAGTGGCCCCTTCAGGTGACTCTCCAATAAAAGGAATCAGGGCTCCTCAGAGAAATGACTGATTCTAGGACTGGGGCAGGAAATACACAAAATGAGCCTGGAGCACCTTGTGGTACCAGAAAGTCAGGAAGTGTTAAACACACACACAAACAGGCATGCTAAACACATATACACACAGATACACAGACACACACAAACTCACACACCCCAAAGGGAGTATGTCAAAGGAGTACAGGCGCCAAAAGCAAAAGCTCCCAATGGCCAAAGCTGGAACAATTCAAACAACAAAATAAAGTATTGGATTATAACCCAAAGGATAAAATAGATATCCACGAGTCTATACTGATATAAATAAATATCAATAATTGAATAAATTAATATTTGGGGGGAAATAGACAACGCTGCGTGGAAGAATTCCAAATACTTTATGTACATACTCTGTCCTCAAGGAGGTGGATCATAACTCTCCACTCTTTGGGTTTGTGCTTCACATAGTGACTTCCTTCCAACAAGTGTAGTGTGGAAGGGGTGGAGGAGTGACTTTTCAGTGGAGAAATCTTAGACACGACCTCAGCCAGGTTATCAAGGTCAACATCAACAGTCAAATCATGTTGATAGCATGTACCCTTGATAAGATGTTATAAAAAAGGCACTTTATCTGGTTGTCCTCCCAATAAACCATAATCCCAGTCTTACCATGAGAAAAGCATTGGACAGTTTACATTAGTGAGGTATGCTACAAAACACTTGATCACTGCTCCTCAAAACCGTCAAGGTTGGGGCTTCCCTGGTGGCGCAGTGGTTGAGAGTCCACCTGCCAATGCAGGGGACACGGGTTCGAGCACTGGCCTGGGAAGATCCCACATGCCAGGGAGCAACTAAGCCCGTGAGCCACAACTACTGAGCCCATGTGCTGCAACTACGGAGGCCCAGGCGCCTACAGCCCGTGCTCCACAGCGAGAGAGGCCACTTCAATCAGAGGCCGGTGCACTGCAACGAAGAGTAACCCCCGCTCTCCGCAACTAGAGAAAGCCCGCGCGCAGCAACGAACACCCAACACAGCCAAAAATAAATAAATAAATAAATAAATAAATAAATAAATAAATAAATAACTGTCAAGGTTATCAAAAACAAGAAAAGCCTGAGAAACTACCACAGCCCAGAGGAGCCTAAGGGGGCTTGATAACTAAATGTAATGTGGTGTCCTGGATGGAAGCCTGAAATGGAATTAAGGACACTAGGCAAAAGCCAAGGGAATCTGAATAAAGTACAGACTCTGGTTAATATTATTGTATTAATATTGGCTCATTAATTGTAAAAAAGGTACCACACTAGTGTACGGTGTCAATAATAGAGGAAATTGGGAATGAGATATATAAGAACTCTGTATTATCCCCTTAATTTTTCTGTATATCTAAAACCATTCTAAAATAGATATAGTCTATTAGATAAAACAAAAAAGGTAATGATGATTTGATTGTGACATCAGAGTAGTGATACTTTGAGATATCTATAAAACTGCCTTAGGAAATTGTCTGTGATATCTGCTGGGGATATAGTCACAGGTACTCCTAATATTATTGTGGTTTGTTGTCTGCATTTAGATTTAAAGGACATGCTAAATACTAAATTGCAGTTAGAGGTTAGTGAAATTAAAGATGTAATATTCCCATCCAGATTCCACATACACTTTGATACATATTAAGAATCCCCTGCTCTTTGGTGAGGTCTAATTTTATGAAAGTGAAACACAGAGAGATGAATTAGGTTGTTCCAGCTTTTAAAAAGCCCGCATTCTAGGGTCAAGAATTCTTACTGAGCCTTGTTGAAACTGTTTGCTACACTACCTCCTAATTTTGGAACTGCTAAACAGAGAGTTGGGAAGGCTTCCTAGAGTAAAAGTACTGCCTTGGCTTTGTGCAATTATACTGTTTAGGTTGCTGGACAAATCCAAGGATAAAACTGGCCTGGACCTAGTGATGGGCAATTCCAAAAGCAAGCTGAATGTGAGAAGTTCACTCACAGAGAACCCTAGTGTCAAAGAGCCTCTCTACTTGGGAATGGCTCAACACTGGGAAAATAAACCCTGGTTCAGCTGTAAAGAGAGCACATCCTTGGCCTTTTTTCCCCCTTAAATCCGGAAACTGATGATCTGGTCAGCTTAGGAGAGGGACGGAGGGAAGGAGGGAGGGAGGAAGATGAGAGAGAGAGAGAAACCTGTTAAGAGCTGGTGCCAATTTAAAGAGAGAAGGAAAGGGCTTATTATATACGTATATGCTAATATGATTCTTAAAGCCAATTCTGATCAATCCTTCGGGAAAGAAAGAGATGCAGCCATCTGTTAATGTGGCTTCAGCTTCTTTGTTTTCAAATGTTACAGCTGTCACCAGACCAGCCATTCCACTTGGGGCGAGGCCAGGGGGTTAGAGGGGGAACATCTGTCCACTAAGGACACCACTAAACAGCAACAAAATCTTGGGGCGACCCCTCTCTCTTTCCTCGAGTGCTTTCGCTAGCCGGTCCTACTTCCCCACTCCTTTGGGAGTTTCCTGTTTCATTACGTAGGCAAGAGGGCGAGAGGTCCCAGCTTTCCTAATTGTGAGTGGTTTGGCTGGGTGTGTACGTGCGAGTAACTGTGTGTGTGTGGGGGGGGGGGGGGAAGTGGAGCTCGCTACAAGGGGCTTAGAAAAACTAGTCGCCAATTTAAAATATTTTCGGAGTGTTTGAATGATATCTTAAGAGCTAATCCCACTCTCAAATTCAGCGAAATGAACAATACAGATAAGGAAGATGAAGAGGGTGGAAAACCCACACAGCGGAATGGAGCCGTCCATGCCGCGGGAGTGACAGGGGAGCGCTCAGAGGAAAGGCGCTCTGCAGGGAAAGTCACTCTGGCTCTTCTCTCTCGGTCCACCAGCCGGCGACGCTTCTTCTGTAAAAGCATTCCTAGAAAATAACCCTACAACCGGGAAGGGTAGCGATCGTTGAGCGCAGTTCCCAGGAGCCGGTGCCCGCAGCCGGGAGAGGCCCCTCTCCCCCCGCGGCTGGCGCGGAATGTGGCGATCCGGCCAGGGGCGGGGGATGACTTCCGGCGGCCGGAGCTCAGCGCCGGGAGCAGCTGCTGCAGCTGGCAGGTGGGGTGGGGGGCCGGCCGAGCTGACCACACACAGACCCGGCGCGGCGGCACTGCGGCCCCGGGGCAGCCGGCGCCGGGGACATGCGCTGATTCGATCCCTCCGGAGAAGGTAAGCAGCCCGGCTATTATTAGCCTCGGCCACACTGCGCGGTGCTTTCTGCTTGGTTAGTAATGGGGTTTGTAATACAGAGGGAAGAAGGGGAATATCCCTGCCGCCTTCTGCAATGGGAAAAGGAGCAACAACTGAAATTGAAATGTTAATCAGCCAAGTGCTTGAGATTATTGGAGGAGCGGTGTTACTGGGCAAACAAAGAAGGCGGTCAGCCTCTGTAATCTTAAGATAATCAACCATTGCTGTGCTACACTCGCTTAGATATTGAAGAGGATTCCGAATGTAAAATAATTTGAGTTGCACTTTTACGTTGCTACCTTCAACCTTCGCTTGGTTAATTTGTGGTTTGCGAGCAGCAGGTTCTTGTCAGCAGCCTGGAGAAGTAATCGGAAATCTTCCTTCTCCTTTTGCGTTCCTCAGCCTCCTCCCTTTCCAGTTATCAGAATGGGTCTGCACATTTCAACGTCAAACATCCACTTCAATACTGAACCTTTAGAAAGAATCTCAAATTAGAGGAGAAATTTACCTCCTGGAGTTCAGCTTGGGTTGAGCAGCACTTGTCCCCACTTCTCCCTTCATTTACCATCTTCTCTTGTCAATCATCTCACTGATCCCCCCCGCCCCGGGGATGCTGTGCTCATTAACAAACCAGCTCTTGTCAGCTCCTGTCCACCACCTGTGTTCCGTGACTGATTTTTCAAGGACCCAGAAAGGGCATTGCCTTATACCACGTTTGGACTGTTATCTGTGTCCTTCCCCAAAATGCATGGCATGAAAAATCCTTTAAGCCCAGTACCAATATGGTTTCCGATAACTCCCTTCATTGTAGTCACTGCAGCTACCAGATGGGTTTCAAGGACAGCAGAATCTATTGGGGTGTGAGAAAGAGGGCTCTACCTACATATTTTGTGCATAAGAATAGGTGGAAGTAGAAATGCAAATGTCAGTCTATCCCGTTTTTCTTGAAGGTTTTTTAGTCCAGCTAGGTTGTGAGACACCTAGCTGGGTAGGGTATGGGGCAAGCCCTCCTGCAAAAGCAAGCAGTGTGTTTGTCCTAGGATTCCCCCAATAACCTCAAAAGAGTTTCCAGAGAGACTTTTCCCACAGGCAGTCAGAAAGCCAGGGGAGGTGGCCAAGGTAAACCTCAGGTTATTTGGGCATCCTCAAGTTAGTCTCCCCTTTTAGGGGTTCTGACCTAGGATTTCCCCACAAACGCTTTGCTCCTGAGCTCAAGTACCCATTCTTTTTTTTTTTTTTTTCAAGTACCCATTCTTGTTGCTCACCTAGGGATGTACAATTGAATGATATTCTGTGAAATGGTGAAGATTGCTATGGTGGGGATTGCAAATGTGCCACTTCACCAACAGAGAACAGTTGTAATAAGCCAGACTGTGTGGTGTCTGTGTGCCAATATTCCATTTAAAAAGAGATTTGTTATCTTTAAATCTGAAATTAAAGAGACAGTTTGACTCAAAAGGCCATGGATTTTATTTTAAGAAATTAAAATAGGAGATCAATAAAAAAGAGGGCCAGGGTTTATAGCTAAACTTCTTACTTTTTTTTTTTTTTTTTTTGCGGTACACGGGCCTCTCACTGTTGTGGCCTCTCCCGTTGCGGGGCACAGGCTCCGGACGCGCAGGCTCAGCGGCCATGGCTCACGGGCCCAGTCGCTCCGCGGCATGTGGGATTTCCCCGGACTGGGGCACGAACCCGTGTCCCCTGCATCGGCAGACGGACTCTCAACCACTGCGCCACCAGGGAAGCCCCTTACCTTCTTTTTTAAATATTGCTTTAGAACAAGATACTGGTTCTGAAAAATCACGTTACTTCTATTATATATCGTTATTGCTTTTCTGATTACAAATTCTCTATTTATAAATACACTTTGGAAAGACTTGAGTTGGTTTCTTTGTCTCTATCTTCAGTATATGAGGCAGAAGGAGTGGAGGCAGGTGGGCAAATCCCACTCCAAATGGCCCACTCAGAGAACTGTTCCCCAGACCATGCAAAGCTCTGGACCGAAATTGTTTTGGCTGGTTGTTATTATTATCTTTAAATGTGGTTTGGGTTTGAAATATTAAATTTTCAATATTCTAAAATTTTGACTCAGGCACACCAAGTAGAAGAGAGAACAAAGAACAAGAATAGCAAAACTATTTTCCACCTTTCTTACCTAATTGTAAAATATTTAATTATATGAATAATTATTCTGAATAATAAGTGAAAAACATATTAAAATAATAATTCATTTTTAAGAAAGTAGCCCAAGGTTTATGAAATACAGGTTAGTGCAATTGATCTTAAGTACAGTAAAAATTTCTGTAATTTTAAAAGGTGTTTTTATGTTGAGTATTAGTACATGAAAATATGCTAATGATGGTTAGAAATTGAAATGTCTGTTACTTGGTTTCTGAAGAAACTGAATTCTTTGGCAAGAAATGGGTCAGGGTTAGGGGACTGGAGCCGCCAAAGCCGGCATCATACCTGCCAGTGATTTTATAGGTGAGATGAATGCATTAAGTTATGGATTAGGGTTGGAGAAGCCTTCTGGGGAAGAAAGAAAACAAGATAGAAAATAGAATTTGTTATTTTAGTGCAACTAAGATAATTAAATTTAAGTTATTTCTGAGTTTGGACTTTGTTATATTTCAACAATTTCTGAGGAAAGTTTCTAAATTCAAAGCCCTAGGTAGAAATAGTTGTATGATTTCCTATCCGAAACTGATTTATGACTCTATTTCCTTTGTTAAAAACGTTTCCCAGAGAAAGGCAAAATTAATTGCCCGGTGTTAAGGAGGAGGAGTAATACCAAATAGAAGGATGTACGCTATTAGTTGCTAAATGAACTGTGGGAACTTTTTTGTAGATTTGACAAGATAGAATTGAAATCAATCTGTTGCTTTCCAATCACGTAAAAAAAAAAAATTTAGTCTGGTGGGTGGTCGGTGTTATCAGTAACTTAAGACTTGAGTACCGATTTAGGATTCAAAGTTGCCTCTCCTTACAAAAGGCATTTTCTGGTGCTGCATTACTGCCATTAGCTACAATTGAAAGAGACTTATCCTGAGATTTTGAAAAACAGAAAAAGAAATAGTAGAATTAATAAGGCTTTGCCTCCACTGAGAATGGGTAGAAAAAGTGCTATTTTGAAAGTTATCAATGGCCTCTTAATTGCCAGATTTCTGCGCTGTTTCAACCTGCTCTTTATGTCTTTATTTTTAAGTTCTCTTCTAAGTTCTTTTTTAAAAATTTTACTGCTTAGTGTTTTATTCACTAAAATAGCATTTTTAATTGAAGTAGAGTTGATGTGTAATATTATATAAGTTACAGGTGTAAAATATAGTGACTCACAATGTTTAGAGGTTATACTCCATTTATAGTTATTATAAAATATTGGCTATATTTTCTGTGCTATGCAATATGTCCTTATAGCTCATTTTATAATAATAGTTTGTACCTCCTAATCTCCTATCCCTATATTGTTCTTTTTTTTAAATTAAATACTTGTGTTCAAAAGTATTATTAATAAGTAATATATAAAGAGATATCTCTTTATCTAGTTTCTCAGTAATCCCCTTATATTACCTCATGACCAGCCTAGAACAAGTGCTGTTTATTTCTAGTTTGTGCCTCATGATATCACGACTATATGTCTTCATTTGTTCCTTTCACTCACCCTGCTACACGTTGAAACCTTGCTCACAGCATACACTGCCTCTTCCATGAACCCTTCCCCATACCCACCTTCCTTCTCATTTCAGATGTGTTTCTCCCTTGTCTAAATTCCTATGGCACTTTCTATTTTGGTCTATCCTTTAGTTTGAACATGATTTGCTGTTGTAAAATAACCCTAGAGAGCAGAGTCTTTGACTAACAACTTTGTATTACCTGCAACTCATAATACAGTGCCTAGCTATGTATATGCAAAGTAGATGTTCAGCAGTTTGATGTTAGTGAAGAAATTAGCTATTATTTTCCAGGGGTGTATATCCACCTACTCTGATATCCAAGTTAGGCTCTAAATAATGTGTGCAAGTAGGTTTTAGTTTAAAATCCCTATATAATAATATAGTGAAAGTACATTCAAACAGTTATATTCAACAAAAGTTATTGTGAGCTTACATGCCCTTAAGTGGATATTGGCTCATCCGTATCAAAAAGCATAGTAAGCATTACAAAAGAAAACTTCAAAGAAGACATTGTACCAGCTTTCAGTATGCTTTCATTCTACTGAAAACAAGTAAGCAGGGGAAGATGTCTTGCATAAGTAAGTACTAGTCTTAAAGCGCTCTGCTAGGTACTTTCATCTATGGTGTATAATTTCATCCTTCTACTATATGCTAATTTTACGCTGAGACTCAGAGATCTTACCTAAATGGCAGAGATTCTTTCCACATTCACATGCTGTTCTTTGAAGTGTTAACGAGTGAAGGAAAACTATAAAACATAATCAGAGTAGTTTAAAATGGTTTTGTGATCAGGCTTTCCAGTGCTTTTTAAACTTTTGGGTCTTAACATCCCCTTTACTAATTCAATAAAGGCTATGCATCCACTCCCCAAGTACATACACAACACACACACACAGAATTTTGCCTGTAATTGCAGGTGTTTGCGGACCTAATACAGCCCTCCTTTGCAAATGCTTTAAGGACATCTACGCTGGGCTCAGTTTTTCTTTTTGCTTGTTCTATGCTTAATATTTATTTTTGCACCTATTAAAATTAAACAAATTGTTATCTGTTATAGTTGAGGTATAAACCTAAGCAGCTTCGTACTTTACAACTTTTCTTTTTGCATTTTTGTATTCTGTCCTTCTCTCTCACACAAACACACACATTTATATAAATGAGATCAAATAATACTTTTCTGTGAAGAGAATGCTTAGAATTTATTCTTAACAATTTTTCTATATATCACACGTCAGTGTTAGCTATAGTCATCATGTTGTACATTATGTCCATAGTATGTATTTATCTTACAATTGGAAGCTTGTACCTTTGACCGTCTTCCTCCAATTTCCCCTCCTCTGACCCTCTGTCTCCTGTAACCACAGGTCTGATCTCTTTTTCTATGATTGTTTTCTTTTTTTCTAGATTCCACACATAAGTGAGATCATATAGTGTTTGCCTTTCTTTCTCTGACTTATTTAACTTAGCATAAAGCCTTCAAGGTCCATTTCTGTTATCTCAACTGGTAGCATTTCTTTGTTTTCTTACAGATGAATAATATTTCAGTGTGTGTGTGTGTGTATACCTATAATATGTATATACCTATAAATATATAAAACAACCTCTTTACCCATTTGTCCATCAATGGGCACTTAGATTGTTTCCATGTCTTGGCTATTATAAATAATGCTGCTATGAACATGGGGGTGCAGATATCTTTTTGAGTTAGTGTTTTCATTTTCTTTGGATATATTCCTAGAAGTGGAGTTGCTAGATATATGTAGTTCTAGTGTTAATTTTTGAGGATCCTCCATACTGTTTTCCATACTGGCTTTACCAATTTACAATCCCACCAACAGCACAAGAGTTCCCTTTTCTCCACATCCTCATGAGCATTTGTTATCTTTTGACATTTTTGAGGATGACTGTTCTAACAGGTGTGAAGTAATATCTCAATGTGGTTTTTTTTTTTTTTTTTTTTTTTTTTTGCGGTACGCGGGCCTCTCACTGCTGTGGCCTCTCCCGTTGCGGAGCACAGGCTCCGGATGCGCAGGCTCAGCGGCCATGGCTCACGGGCCCAGCCGCTCCGCGGCACGCGGGATCCTCCCAGAGCGGGGCACGAACCCGTGTCCCCTGCATCGGCAGGCGGACTCTCAACCACTGTGCCACCAGGGAAGCCCTGCTCATTTTTTTAATTGGGTAATTTTTTTTTTTTTTGCTATTGATTTGTATGAATTTTAAATTTATTTTGGATATTAACCATTATCAGATATATGGTTTACAAATATGTTTTTCCCATTCTGTAGGTTGTCTTTTCAATCAGTTTGTTGATTTGTTTTTGTTTTTGTTTGCTGTGCAGAAGCTTTTTAGTTTGATGTAGTTCCATTTGTTTATTTTTTATTTTATCGTTTGTGTTTTCAGTGTCATATCCAAAAAGTCATTACCAAACCCATGTAATGAGCTTTATTCCTATGTTTTCTTCTGGCAGTTGCATAGTTTCAGGTCTTACATTTGAGTCTTGAATCCAATTCAAGTTAGTTTTGTGAGTGGTATAAGATATTGGTCCAATTTCATTCTTTTACATGTGAATATCCAATTATCCCAGGGTTCCCTTGTATGTAACTTCTCTCTTTTCTCTTGCTGGTCTTAAAATTCTTTCTTTGTTTTTGACTTTTGATGATTTAATTGCAATGTGTCTCAGAGTAGCCCTATTTGAGTTCAACCTGTTTGGGCTTGTTTGGGCTTCATGGATATGGATGTCCATTTCTCATCCTAGGTTTGGGAAGGTTTCATCCATTATTGCTTTAAATACACTTTTTTTCCCTTTCTCTCTCTCTTTTCTTTTTCTGGAATTCCCATAACATGAACATTGTTTACTTTATTGTGTCCCATAATTTCCATAGGCTTTCTTCATTCTTTTTATTCTTTTCCTTTTTGTTCCTTTCACTGGGTAATTTCTAAAGTTCTATCCTCCAGTTTGCTGATTCTTTCTTCTGCATGGTCGAATCTACCTTTGAAACTTTCTATTGACTTCTTCAGTTCAGTTATTGTATTTTTAAAATCTAGTGCTCCTGTTTTTTTGATGTTGCTATTTCCTTGTCAAACTTCTTGTCTTGTTCATGCATTGTTTTCCTAATTTCACTTAGCTGTCTGTGCTTTCTTGTAGTTCACTAAACTTCCTTAGGAGTATTATTCTGAATTCTTTGCCAGTTCATAGATATTCTTTTTTTTTTTTTTTTTTTTTTTTTTTGCAGTGTGTGGGCCTCTCACTGTTGTGGCCTCTCCCGTTGCGGAGCACAGGCTCCGGACGTGCAGGCTCAGCGGCCATGGCTCATGGGCCCAGCCCGCTCTGCGGCATGTGGGATCCTCCCGGACCAGGGTACGAACCCGCGTCCCCTGCATCGGCAGGCGGACTCTCAACCACTGCGCCACCAGGGAAGCCCAGATCTTCATTTTTTTAAGGTCAGTTATTGGAGTTTTATTACTTTCCTTTGGTGGTGTCATATTTGCCTAATTTTTGTGATCCTTGATTCCTTACATTGGTATCTGCATATGTGAATAATTGGGCTCTTCCTCCAGACTTTACTGGGTATTATATTCAGTAGTAGTAGTACATGGGGCTATGAATTAGTTTCCTGGCAGAGAATCAGAGCTTGTATAGGACCTGGCTCTGGACAGGACCCAGAGCCTGTATAGTTCATTGTTTGGGAACCCAAATCAGGCCAGAGTGTGCACTTAATTCCCTGGTCAGGTGAGGGCACTGGTTTTGCCCTGCAGATGGTGGAGGCTGTGTTGTCTGTTCAAGTGCCACTGTATCTAGGGCTGTTTAATGGGCTGTACATCTTCCCATGTTCTCTGGTTAGGTTCCCCAGTTGGACATGCTGAAGGCTGTATTCAGTGATGAGTAGGGCTATGAATTAGATTTCCTGCCTGGGTGCAGCAGGAGAAGCAGCTCTAAAGCCAGTAAAGCTCTTTGTTGTCTTAACTCAAGCTGATCCATACTCCACGTTCTGTGGCTGAACAAGGCCACTGGCTTGGCTTTGCAGACTATCAGCTCTGCCTATACCCTTCTCTAGGTTTGAGCACTGCTGGGCCGCACAGTTTCTAGGAGTTGTCACCAATCCTTCTAGTCAGATGGGCCAGGAAGACACTCTCCACAGCAGATGGGATGGGACTAGTCCCAGTTCCTTTGCCTGGGTGGGATGAGGAGGGGCCGCCCCAGGCTACTCTTAATTTCTCAAACAGGCTCCCCAGTTGGGAGGAGCTGGGAGCTCCTCTCAGCCTTGGATATGAATTAATCTCCGTGCCTGTGCATGGTACCGGATCCCTCCACACTTGATACTGGCTCTGCTTTGTACCAGAGCCAGTGATGAGCTCTGGCTGCCTGCCTCTTGGCTGGAGCACGACTGGGCCAAATAGCTTCCAGGATTTATTGCCAGCCCTTTTGGTCAGATGGCCAGAAGACACTGTCCACAGTGGGTGGGCTGTGACTCTGCTCTTTCCCTGGGTATGGTCAAACCAGGTTCAAGGGCCAGATGCGTATCAGGTGGATCTGTACCCTGAGTTCCCTGGTTGTAGTGCCCCGCCAACCTGGCTCTGTAGATAAGCAAAGATGCCCGTTGTGATCCCTACTTGGGCACTGCAGGTATGAATTCCATCTGTCACAATCCATGTGCTGGCTGTTGCATGCCCCTTCCCCCTTCATCACAGTCCAACTTTTAGTGGTCAAACCCTGCAGATTCCCCTGCAATCCCAGTGGAGCAGATTAGAGCAGTGGCTCCCACAAAGCAACCCCAACGCTAGTGGTGGTGCTTGCTGTCCCCCGGTTCTCTTCTCCTACTGGAGGAACCAGAGGTTCACGGGAGACCTCACCCATGGTGCTCCACTGGCCTGGGGGAGGGGCAGTGTGGTCAACGTGTAGCTCCTTCTCTCACCCTTCTAATGCAGTCTGTCTTGGTCTCTGTGGTGCACGGGGGTGCTTCAGCCTCACCTCCATGTTCTAGGATTCTCTCAAATAGTGTCCTGTTTCCAAATAATTGTTAGTTGTTCCTCCTGTGGGGAACGCGGAGCCAGGAATGACCTTGGTGATGTCACCCCACTCTGGGCTTACTTTGACAATATGTGTGTCCTTTATAGCCCAGACATTTCTGGTACTTGAAATGAGGTTCTCCTTTTATTGTTCTCCCTGCTTTAGGACCTAAAATGGGAGCTCTTCCTTAGCACTGGCACAAAGGCTGCTGAGATGACTAGGGAGCAAGTGCCAAGGAGGATAGTGAATCAAAGAACCTTGATTCATGGAAAAGGAATCCCAGAAGGAGCTCTAAACATTACACACTCCAAAGGATTTATTCAGGGTTTTCCAATCGAAATCATTTTTACAAAAAAGAAACAGTTCTCAGACTTCGAGTAGTATACTGCCAAGTATGTGGAAGAACATTGCCAGCAGTTGAGTGGTGTGGTCTGCTTTGAAATATATTCAGTTTTCTTAGGATGGACATATGTCTACTTCAAAGTTACTATTTCTTTCTAGTAATGCTGTCTACAGTAATATATTTGCTTTTGCCAAGTTAAGAAAACAATGACATCCCTCCCAGGTTCTAAAACAATTACCAGCATAAAAATACATTAAAATTTTTCGCTGATACTTAAGGAAACCAGTACTAGCTAGCATTCCTACTGATGCTAGTATTCAAAGAGAGGCGTGACAAAACCATTAATCTGGAAAACACCGGGTTGGAAAGATGGAGAGAAAGAACTCAAGAGGACTACTTAAGCTGTTGCTTTCTTTACATGTCCCCAAATATGATAATAACCATATAAGCTCCTAAAATAAGTGCAATTTTATGCAAACTTCATAGTATGCCTAGTAGGAGGTAAATTTTTACTTTACTTTATAGTATATTTTTATTTTGGTAAAATGTCCCATAATGTAAAATTTACCATTTTAACCATTTTTAAGTGTATCATTTATTGGTATTAAGTACATTCACAATGTTGAGCAACCATTACCATTATCCATTTTAAGACCTTTCTTATTATCCCAAACAGAAACTGTACGCACTAAACAATAACCCCTTATTTCTCCCCTCCCCTTAGCCTCTGGTTAACTCTATTCTATTTTCTGGGTTTATAATTTGCCTATTCTAACTACCTCATATAAGTGGAATCATACAATAGTTGTCCTTTTGTGTCTGGCTTCTTTCACTTAACATAATGTTTTCAAAGTTTATGCATGTTATAGCACGTAGCAGCATTTCATTCCTTTTTAAAGCCATACAATGTATAGTGATTTTTAGTTGCAAAACACTTTTAGTACATTGTGTTTCTATTATATTAATGATATCTAGCATATATCACTACCATATTGCCTTTAGTAGATGCCCAGTAATGTGTACTATGAGTGAGCCATAATTTCATTCAGTCAAAACCCATTGATAAACATTTATTAAGTTCCAAACAGTTTTATGATTTCAAGAAATGTGGTAATGGACATAGAGGTTCATGTCTTTATGTACTGGAGCCTTTACTTTTGGTGGAAGAATTCTTGGAGTGGCATGGAATGGTATTTTGGGGTCAGAGATTATGCAGAAACATTTATAATTTGAATACATACATTGACTATAAAAACCATCAACTTCTTCAACAGATAATATTCCTGTTTTTTATGTAACCATTTATGACTATGTTAAAAATGAATGCAAGTAATATAAGGGAATCCACTTAATGTGATTTGAGCAAGGAAACATTCTCACTTTTTTCATTTCTAGTTCATGGAAGAAAATTCCTATACACAAGTATTGAAATATTTTAAGTCTCTGGATCACACATTTCATCATTTCAAAAATATTACAGAGTACATCACGGATGTCAGTCAAGTCTTGTAACAACAGTGTAGAAAACTAGTAACATTTATAGCTAGTTTTTTTTTAAGCTTCAGCAATGGATCAATTCTCTCCAGCCTAATCTGTAATTTTAATTAGATTAATTTTTAAAATAAAAAAGATTAATTTTTAATTTAAAAGTATTTTTAGTTCATATTTATGTACCTGCATTATGGTAAATCTTTTATTTGGTTGTATTTTTTCTTAGTTTCTCTTTAGAGTATCTTTTAAAATTTATTTTTAAACAGAATAATTAAAGCCCAAAGATGAGAATGTCTCATTTAGGCTAAACTAAAGAATGTTGGAATAGCTGAAGTATGAACACAATTGGCACAACTTTTCACTACCCTCCTTAGAAGAAGACTGTTTTGATTTGCATGGTCCAAGAAAGGAGAGACAGATAACTTGCTGGGGATTGCATCCTGCTTTACTTAAATTAGACATTAACAGGCTAAAAGGGCAAGGATGAAGCAACATGTTTCTAACATGTTTTTGAAAAGCTACTTAAAGGTGAAGGGTGGCAAGCACACAGACAGACACACCCTAGACATTTCACTACAGTATTTTAAGGTATGCCTTTTCTTTGGTTGATAGGGATGGAGGGACCTATGAATGAACATTTCTCCTATTTACTTTTGTCTTTATTGCTGTCTCATCAAACCCTCATTAAAAAACAGACATAAAACAAACAAGCATTCTGACTTTTGCCGAATAAGCAGCAACAAGCTCACATCTTAAACAATGGACTGCAATGGCTATGAGACTGAGGATCCTTGGTCACTGCAACAGTAGCAGCAACACAACCTGCTTTGTTCCTTCTGTTGTATACTGCAGGATCTGAGTATATATCGAGAAGTCAGTGATACCTTTAGTGCCATTTCTTACACTCCTCTCCATGATCTTTCACACTCAGGTTCTCTGGTCATCTCACTGTAGTGAAAAACCACCAGGATGCTAATACCCTCTATCCATTCACACAACTTAATGCTTCTGACACTTGCAGAAATAATGTTGAATCTGAATTGGTGGTACCCAATAAGAGTCACTAAGAATAATCCGTCAGACTCACCAAATCCAAATTCAGATTTAAAGGCCATCAAATTTTAAAGATAACGAAGATTTTAAGATTTCAATATTTGTTATATATGGTCATATGTAAAAATTTAGAAAAGTAAAATTACATGTATAGGTTTTTAATTATAAGCTATATTCACTGGAGAATTAATGCATTTTTAAAAGAATTCATTCTGAAAAGATTACATTAGCACTTTTTTTAAATCACTCCCCTCAAAAATAAATTGTGACAAATCATTGTTCACCCAAGTTTATGTCTCATCTCAAGGAAGTGAGTTGTTCTTGGGGAAATTGCTTTCATCTAATTTGTGCTTTTCTGCAGTGGATCAAGCTGAAATGAAATGGGGCTGACATTCTTAACTATTATTACGCGCCCACATTTACCAGAATTACCTAGTGATCAGTACCGAAGAGTTTTATAATAAATAAATATGTATGTACTGAGAGTCTCCACTGATAAAAGTTAGTTGAGACATGGCTGGTGATCCCGTAGAAGAGATACCTAGCTTATATTTCTTACATCATCTCCCTAGGAGAAAGCAATCCAGGATTGCAAAGCAAGGCATGAGACAGTAGCATTTGGTGTCTTCTATAACTGTTTAGAGTTCTAGGGAGCTCATTGGTATTATATATTATGGTAAGCACTCAAATGTAAACTGTGACTTGAAAATAGTAAAATATCCAGACCGGAAAAATTCCTGCAACTTAAATGGTCAGTTTGGTATTTGGCTTTATTATAGGCATTTGCAAGATATTTATTAAACAACCAAATGAACCAATACCAGTTAATTTTGAAAACTGCCTTCCTAATACAGAAGAATTGGTATTCTACACAAGTTCCTTGTGACTATTTTTGTAGGTGTGGTGGGAATGAATTATGGATGGCACTACCCTTTCTCCTGTTTCTTGTCTGAGGTTTTGGTAAGGTGCAAGTTAGAGGTGATGGACCTTAAAGTTTGAGCAGTTCAAGACACTGAACCAGTAAGTCAGAAAGAGAAAGACAAATACCGTATGCTAACACATATATATGGAATCTAAGGGAAAAAAATGTCATGAAGAACTTAGGGGTAAGGCGGGAATAAAGACACAGACCTACTAGAGAATGGCCTTGAGGATATGGAGAGGGAGAAGGGTAAGCTGTGACAAAGTGAGAGAGTGGCATGGACATATATACCAAACGTAAAATAGATAGCTAGTGGGAAGCAGCCGCATAGCACAGGGAGATCAGCTCAGTGCTTTGTGACCACCTAGAGGGGTGGGATAGGGAGGGTGGGAGGGAGGGAGATGCAAGAGGGAAGAGATATGGGAACATATGTATAACTGATTCATTTTGTTATAAAGCAGAAACTAACACACCATTGTAAAGCAATTGTATTCCAACAAAGATGAAAAAAAAAACAGTGAGTAGAATTCGAATAAGTACTAGTAGATATAAAAATAATAAAAAAGAAATTTTGGCAATAAAATAAATAAATAAATAAATAAACACACTCAACCAAGCACAGTCCATTTTCCCAGGACAAGAAAACATATGACATTCTTCTTCTTTTTTTTTTGTTTTTGTTTTGTTTTGTTTGCAGTACGCGGGCCTTTCACTGTTGTGGCCTCTCCCGTTGTGGAGCACAGGCTCCGGACTCGCAGGCCCAGCGGCCATGGCTCACGGGCCCAGCCGCTCCGTGGCACGTGGGATCCTCCCGGACCGGGGCACGAACCCATATCCCCTGCATCGGCAGGCGGACCCTCAACCACTGGCGCCACCAGGGAAGCCCCCCATGACTCTTCTTTTTTCAACCACAATGGATTTGAACTTTTAGAAAATTGAAAATGCAAGATACGGATTTTATTTTTTTAAAGTAATTTATTTATTTATTTATTTCTGGTGGTGTTGGTTCTTCGTTGCTGTGCATGGGCTTTGTCTAGTTGTGGGGAGCGGGGGCTACTCTTCATTGCGGCGCGGGCTTCACATTGCGGTGGCTTCTCTTGTTGCAGAGCACGGGCTCTAGGGCACACCGGCTTCAGTAGTTGCGACGCACGGTCTCAGTAGTTGTGGCTTGCGGGCTCTAGAGCACAGGGTCAGTAGTTGTGGCGCATGGGCTTAGTTGCTTTGCGGCATGTGGGATCTTGCCAGACCAGGGTTCGATGTCTCCTGCATTGGCAGGTAGACTCTTAACCACTGCGCCACCAGGGAAGCCCAAGATACAGATTTTCATAAGAAAATATTAGTCAGCAGTTCTCTTATCTCTGTGTCTTTTTCTATCTCATTGATTGTGAAGAATACACTCATAGAGAAAGCAAAATCTACATCAATTGAAAATTTTTTCCACCTGCATGCATGTTATAGTGGATGTGTAACATCTTCACAGGGTTTGTGAAATCACTATTTCACCACAAAAATTAGATATGACCCTAAAATGATCTGACACTAATTAGTCCATTGAATAAGGGGAGGAGGATTGGCATCTTGGTCATTGTTTAGAAGAAAAAAAAAATCATTAACCTGTTAGGCAAAATACTTGTCTTTAAAATATCCCTTAATAAATATAATAGAAAATGAAATAAAATGGCAGTACAGTGTTATGAAAGGAACGCAATTGGGTTGATCTCAAAGTGAGTATAAAAATCAATGTTTTTTGTTTAGTTTGTTAATAATTTTATTCTTAGAGCTCTCAGGCAGCTAGCTTTTGGTTATTTTTAAGATCAATCAAAAAGTCTAAACATTATTTTTAAGGTATGCAGCTCACAAGGCCCTCCTCCCCTCCTTTCTCTCTTTCTTTTAATCTTTTAGTTTATTTTGGGGAGTTTTGGCTACCATTTATGTTCTAATCATGTTTTTCAGGAAGTGAATTTGAACTTTGAACCTCACCTAGTTTGAATCCTACCTCTATTGTTTTCTATCTCTATGACTTAGGGTAAGTTACTTAACCACTGTGAATTGTTTCTGGATATTTAAAACAGGAAAATCACAGGGTTGTTGCGAAGATTAAAGAAGATAACATAAAAGGGAACTTATTGCAGTGTTTGAGACATAGTAAGGGTTAGTAAACATTTCCAGTTTTTATCTTTCTAATTCTCCTGAGCAGTTTACAATGAGATCTCATTACCACAGATTTTCCCTAAAATTATGAACCTTTTCCTACCCCTCTCCATTTTAAAGCAAACCTTGAAATGACTGAACCTCATAGGAAGATGTCTCAATGCAGGTAATCCCAGTAGCAGGAGAGGTTGAAGCTACCACAATGCAAAATTGTCAAGCTCTGACCTGGCAGTAGCTGTGGGAATTAGTCTTAGCTTCTATTTTTAACTCTGCCAGGAGTCGATTGGATGACCTGGGAAAACTCACGTGGCATCTTATTTTCTTTCTGAATTTCTTTCTGCATCTTATTTTCTTTCTGAATTGTACCATTTGTCTAATCACTCTTTTCACTGACTCATTATCAGAGATGATATCAAGGTTGTTGAATAAGGGTGTTGATTTCAGAAGTAATGTTATAGAAAATGGGAATTGTTCCCTTTCTTAAAAGCAATAGTTGACAATTTTATTTTATTTTTTTCTGATACAGTATTGAAGTTCCTGGGAGAGGGCAACTTTAATCTATAAAGATTTGTTAACATTCACTTCCTCTAACAAAAGCCGTTAAAGGTAATACTACTAATTATCTGCCTTGTACCCCAATCTTTTTTTTAAATATGTAACTGTTGAAGTTTTTTAATGTTAATCAATATCATCAAGTTGTCCAAAAAGGAAAATTAATCTGTTACTCCATTGTACATCATATACAAAGGAATCTTCTTGGTATATGATATCTTTCTATTTGACTGAATCTCAATGAATTTAGAGAGTACATGTAAGAATTTTAATATTCAGAGTCTTATTCATAAAAGTGCACTACTGAGTAGATTCAATCACTAGCAACACCTTTAAACTGAAATCAAAAATAGAGCCTCAATTAACGTGAAAACTTTAGTACCAGAAACACCTGCCTATAAAAACTGCACTGTTAGTACACAGATGAGCTTTAGTATGATAACAATTTTGTTGGGCTTGAAAAGCACATAATTTTACATTTTTTTCTTATTTGACGTTTTATCATTATGTGGACCATTTAGGTCTAAGGAAACAAGTACAAAAACTGCCTAAAGCCTTCCATTTAATATGTAAGCCATAGTTGTCCACAAGAGAGAATTTTGTGGTGATCAACAACTCTAGCCAAATCGGCAATAATTTATTTCAGTTGGTAGAGTCTAATCATGTGTACCTAACTATGTTCTTTTAAGTAAAAAGTGTAAAACATTTTTAGTAGTAAGTTTGTCCTGAATTTCCAAGTCAATATTTTTAATCCCTGTTTGAATACTGAATTCATTAGCTATTCACCAAAGGCTTGAGGCATAGATTTTGGGCATAGTCTGCTTCTAAGAAGAGATGTAGCAAACAGTCTAAATTCCTGTTTGAAATATACATGTGCATACACGTATACACATATATTATACAAAAATTTATAGACAGACATTCCCCGAATTACAATGGTTCGACTTAGCGATTTTTCAACTTTACCATGGTGTGAAAGTGATACTCGTTTAGTAGAAACTATAGTTTGAATTTTTTCATTTTTTCAAAGTCTACTTTGAATTTAGAGTAGAAACTATACTTTTCCCAGACTACTGATATGCAGCATGATGTTCTCTTGTGATGCTGGGCAGCAGCAGCAAGCCACTCCTCCCACTCAGCGACTCGATCACAACTGACACACTTACAACCGTTCTGGTTTTCACCTTCAGTACAGTATTCAATAAAACAAATGAGATATTCAACAGATTATTATAAAATAGGCTTTGTGTTAGATGATTTTGCCCAACTTTAGGCTAATGTGAGTGTTCTGAGCACATTTAAGGTAGACTAGGCTAAACTATGACGGTTGGTAGATTGGGTGTACTATAAGCATTTACAATTTATGATATTTTCAATTGATGATGGGTTTATCAGGATGCAATGCCATAGTAAGTTCAGGAAGATGTGTGTTTTATGTGTATTATATATATTAATTATATTATCCAATTATGTGTATAAATATATATATGCATGTATATATGTCTGCTTTCGTGAACATTTGCCTTCTATTTCAAATATTTGATTATATTTTTTATTTTTTTATTTGGTTATATTTAAAATAAAGAGACAAGTTCTTGGAGAAGCATTTGAAGAATCTTTGTTTCCAGAGTCAAGTTTTGCAAAGAAAACTTATTTTTTCACTAGCTGTTTATTTTTCTTTTTTTTTTTTTTTTTTGCGGTATGCGGGCCTCTCACTGTTGTGGCCTCTCCCGTTGTGGAGCACAGGCTCCGGATGCGCAGGCCCAGCGGCCATGGCTCACGGGCCCAGCCGCTCCGCGGCATATGGGATCCTCCCAGACCGGGGCACGAACCCGTATCCCCTGCATCGGCAGGCGGACTCTCAACCACTGCGCCACCAGGGAGGCCCTATTTTTCAATAGTTAAAAAAATATTTTAAAATTTCAAAGTGATTCTTTAATATATGAATACGAATATGTATTTACTTCAGGTGCTATATATGTTATTTATACATATGTGTATTTATATATATTTAAATGTTTTTAAACCTGATCTTACTGGGTTATGTCTACTATCCAATTATGTGAGAATAGTGATATTGTTGCCTTTCAGCTTGGAACATGCTTCTGTTTCATTTGATTATATTTTATCCATTAAGTGCTCTGGCCTTCCATTAGCTCTTTTGCTTTGAGGAATACATTTTATAGTGCATTAGAAATATTCTTCTATTTTTCATGCCATAATTTTCCAGTGCCTCACAAAATCGTAATTTGGAATGTTCTGACTTGAATAGTGTTTCAGAATAGAGACTTGTCCCTTTTGGAATCATCAGATCTGTTGGTTAGGTACAGTATTTCTTATTTTTTCTGTTGGGGAAAGGGAGGAAGGAAACTGCACTATGGAATGTTCCAGTTTTGTTTTTTTTTTCTTACGCTTATACCAAAAAATGCACTCTTCTAGTAAAACTAGAAACATGAGAGTGGCAGTTACATAGTTCCAAATTAGGACAACCTAATATACTGTAATTTTTTCAAGTAAGAGAATAACCCAGGTAGTATACTATTAACTAGATTTTTAAAAATAGCCATTTTTTGATTAATAATTCTCTCCTTTTTCCATTCTTAGTTTCATAACATTTTTACACAAAGGTTTATATTAACAAATGCCATCAGTTGTATTGTTGGTTTCCTCCTGCTTTCTGATTAGTTCTATAATTTAAAAATGCTTAAAGTCCAGACTTCTCAACTAGAAAACATAAGCACAGTAAAAGCAGTGTTTTTAAAATTAATTCTGGAATATATTTCTCTTGATGGTAAAGACATATAAGATTACAGATGTGTATGTTTGGATGCTTTATAAATAAAAGTAATATGATTAATAATAATAATCATGTACTAATTTATACTACCGGAAATTCCCTCTAAATACTTTCTAGGACACAAACATTTATGACATTTCTATATTGTTCTCATTTTATTATTTTAATGAAATATTATACAGGTAGTATTTCATAAAAACATTGCATCAATTGTAGTACAAGTTTAGGAATTTTAATTTGGTATGTAAATATACTAACTTCTGTTGAAATTGCTATAGCTTAGGGTCAAAATTAATTTGAAGGTTATTACTGTTATTATTCTGGTTTTTATTAGCTGCTGTCTCAAGTTAATTATAAAGACAAAAATATCCCTGGCTTCGAGTTTCTGCACTATTAATGACATACCGAGATGTCTCTTGGGTATCAGTAAATGATATATTTTAGAGCATAACTTACTAAATGACTTGCCAGTTGGCAGACCACCTTTGACAATAAAATATATTTGATAGTCTACCTTTGCAAATTCATTGTACCACACAGATGTGATCTTGGTAATTGACATATGACTATTAAGCTTCAATCATTCTCCATAATATTCCTATTACCAATTATTAACAGAATAAAGGGGAGATAACAATTCTATAGTATTTATTCAGATTTTTATTTAAAGTCAAGTATAATCTGTATTTCTATAGTGCTTTTTTAATCTAACACCTCACTTAAGTAGAAGGAAGTGTTCTAGAGGTTTGTTATTAGCTTTTTTTTTTTTTTTTTTCTTTTTGCGGTATGCGGGCCTCTCACTGTTGTGGCCTCTCCCGTTGCGGAGCACAGGCTCCGGATGCGCAGGCCCAGTGGCCATGGCTCACGGGCCCAGCCGCTCCGCGGCATATGGGATCCTCCCAGACCGGGGCACGAACCCGTATCCCCTGCATCGGCAGGCGGACTCTCAACCACTGCGCCACCAGGGAGGCCCTGTTATTAGCTTTTAAATGAAGTAATCTTTAACTATCTTTTATTTAAAAATACTAAAAAAAAAGTTTCATGGTCTTTAATTAAATATAAATATTGGAATTGTCTATGAAACTTTTGAAATGGTCAATCACATAAAAACATAGGGATATCCTTTAAAGCAGGGGTCCCCAACCCCCTGGCTGTGTTAGGAACTGGGCCGCACAGCAGGAGGTGGGCGGCGGGCGGGCGAGCGAAGTTTCAGCTGCTGCTCCCCATGGCTCGCCATCGCTCCCATTACAGCTTGAACCAACTATCCTCCCCCGCCCACCCTGTTGGTGGAAAAATTGTCTTCCACGAAACCGGTCCCTAGCTCCAAAACAGTTGGGGATCACTGCTTTAAAGCATATGAATTTCTAATATATTTATTTAGGTTATATATGCTGAACTTTTTTTTACATAATAGCTCATAGGTAACCTTCACTATTAAGTATTTTATGATGCTTAGAATCGGAAACAATACAGAAACTAACAAATTAAAATTGTTTTTTGTAAAATGTCAAGTGAGAAGAGAAGAATGTTAAATAATAAATATAGCATATTCACAACTTGGTTTTGAATATCACACACATAGAGAAAAAAGACCCGAAGAAAATTTAAAAATTATTTATCAATGGTTAACTCAAGAAATAAGAGAGTCAGGGTGACCTTTACTTCCTCCCGTTCTCATTCTGTATTTCCAAATTCATTGCAATATATATGTATTACTTTTAGAACCGTTTAAGAAGAAATGTCCCAGTTTGGATAATTTTTTTTTAGCATCTAAACATTGCCGAGTATTGTTAAAATGTTCAGTTTTTATGTAGCTTTCTGGAAGATCTAGCTGGCCATAAAAAACTGAATATATTAGCGGAGGGGGAGTTTTCCCTCATCTTGAAATAATAATGATAAATAATATTTTTAAAGCATTAAATAATTTTCAAAGCACTTTGATGTACATTTTCTCCTCAGACCATCCTAACTCTCTAGAGTTGGTAGAAAAAGGGTTATACTCATTTTGCCCAGGGTGGGGGTTGGAGGGTGGGAATTGAAATTCATGAAGTTTAGCAAATTGCCCATTTAAGCCGTACACAGTTATTAAGTGGCAGGGCCAGAATTCTAACCTGTTTCATGCCATGGCCAATCTAGTGCTTTCCTCTATGCTCTAGGAACTGGACATATTTAAGACGTAAGCACAAAAATGGAAATAGGTCTGAATCTTGCTCTAGTTGCAAATTTGCCTATAGACCTCACTGGAGCCTGAACCAGACCTCACTGGAGCCTATAGACCTCACTGGAGCCTGAATGGCCATGTTAAATAATTCCTAGGTTTCATTTAAAAAAATCTATACTGTCTGTTTTTTCACCATATTCCAGTTTGTGTATCTTGTGTCTATCAACTTCTCCAAAGAACCATGCTTCCTACCTAAAGGATTGCATTGCTTAATAAAGAAACATTGACAATTCTGATGCTAACCTGAATTAAATAATATACCAATCATTTATGAGATCCGCCTTAGTATTTTTACACTCCTGAAATATCATCTCTATAACCTGCTTTTTAAAATAGTCTGACACCTACCAAGTACTCTTTCACTTCCTACAAGAAATCAAGAAAAAGAAAGCATTTGTGTTTTTAATTTTAGTGAAGGGTTCTTGATTTAAGACTTAGTCATTTAGTGTCATTTGAATTTCAAGTGTGCCTCAAGTACTTGAGGTTCTCTCTGTATGACTTCTCCAGAGTTTCCACATATATATCATCATTAATTTCATCTTTCACTTGGGATTAGCACAAGAAAAGTTTTATTTACTACTATTTCTTAGTTTTCTTCATTTCAAATATTCAGTGCCTTGTCAAAAATAATATTATAGTCTTATACTGTTCATTGATAACAGATAATAACAAGAAATTGTGATTCTGGTTTTCAGTTAAAAAAACAAAACGAGAAACTAAAGAAATAATTACTATAACAATGTTTTTCTCCATTTAGCTAATCAGATATTCACATCAGTGAGTGTTAGATTTTGAGACTATGAATCCCAATACTAAATGTTTTATATATTCAGAGAAGTAAAAAATAATAATTATTATGCTTCCTCTGTGCTAAATACTATTTTAAAACCAGTTGGAATCCCCCCTCACAACAATTCGAAGAGGTAGGTACTGTTTGCACCTATTTTACAGCCAGACAAACTGAGGCACAGAATGATTAAATTATTCATGGTCACACAGCTAGTAAGGCACAGATACAGTATTTAAAATCAAGTCTGTTTTTGTGAGAGTCCACATTCCCAAGCCCTGTAATGAAAGCGTGTGATCCCTACTCTTTGCTATATACCCATTTCCTTGCTTTGTGGAAAGAAAGGGAGTGAGGGAAGAGGAGGGAAAGGGAGGGAGGGAAAGAGGAAAAGCAGGCGGAATGGAGGGAGGCAGGAGAATTGTCAAAATTCTGCCAGCTTGTTGATACTGTGTGTTATTTCTTATAATAAGGTTGAAATTAAGGACTTGTAGAGATTTACATAGAATAAATAATTTTAAATTTCCTTAAGGGAAGTCTCTGGTAATATTATCAGATGGTGACAGCAAGTGAATTTCTGTTTAATTCTATTCCTAATTAAAATGCTACAGCAGGCTCGTATTTGGAACAAACACAGCTCTGGTAATTCTCATAGTAATAATTCTACATTTTCTTAAATTTGTTATCATTTTTTTCACCCTCAACACTCTCAGCTTATTTAATTTTAGTACCTACTCTTTTTCAAAAGTCCATAAATTTTAGTTAGGCTTAAATCATAGGAAACTTGAAGAAAGTTTAGAGCTTGTAACAGAAGGAAACCACCCCCTTCCCACCCCGAGCCCAGCTCTGTCCATTTCTATCAGAGCTACTCCACCAAGAATGGAGGAATTATTCTAATTGGTCAGATTTAGGACACATTCTATTACATAGGGTGACTGTATTTGTTTAGAGGTACACAGCAACAGTTGCACATTTCTTCTTGTCCGTTGCCTGGTCCTGTGAAAGCAGGTAAGTGGAGTGAAGATCCTCAAAACCTAGACCTCAGTCTCTTGTTTCTGTTCCATTCCGTTCCACCAGGGTGAGCTTAATCCAGCAGAAGAGTGAGCTCTTCTGTGTTTCGCCGGATGGTTCCATGCAGATGAGTCAAGTTCCATTTTGAGCCTGGAAAATCTTGCATGCTCTCTCATCAACTTCTTCCTTTTCTGAGTGTGTCCTCAGAAAATGGTACCATGCCCCCAGTAAGCCTTTACCACAGCTCCGACTCAGGGTTATTAGGAAGTAATTCCAAATCTCAGACATGTTCTGTATTTTAATCAACAGATAATTTGTACTTATAGTTAACATTTTCTCTGGATTAGTCACGTGTTCTTATGCAGTTGGAACCTATTTCTGTCTTCACGTGCTTAAAGCTAGGATGAGTATGGATTTTAATCAAGATAATTTAGAAATTTTATGAAGTGTTTCTTATGTGGCAGGCACTGTTCTAGGTACTGGTGATAGAGTGTTAAACAGAGTGGTTACAATCCACACTCTAAGCAAGGGTACTTAACATGAAAATTCCAATAGGAAAGATGTACAGAAATCATACGCAAAAAACAAGAGTCAGTTTAATATGCATGGTTGGCATCTTGGGGATACAGGAAATCTAACACAAGGAGTTTTACAAGACTGATGATATTATAGTCACTTCAGTTGAACTTTGTTTTATTTAAAACAAGCACCTTTTTTTCAAACCAAGTAAAAAAATGGACAGTAATTGTGCAACTTTATAGCTCCTTATTTAGTAAAGAGAGGGTGCTTTGACTTGTGATATGAGGCAATTTCAGTATTTTGATAAACTAACCTTCAGCATTTTAGAAATTAAGCTTTTTCATTGATGGAAATTCTAATATTTGCCCATCAGTTTTTATTTCATGCCTCCGAAATTAGATTAAATTTTCCAATTTTAAGTGGAAAACTGGCATATTATCTGTTGACACTACAGTTCCAAGTTTTATCCTAAGAAAAGGTGGGTGAGAGGAATCCCCAGCTGAAAATCCTATCCAATTTTGAATTCTGAAAGTCTGTTTTTTGATTGATTAGTAGATGTTGGTATCACATTATTTGCAATGACAAAGGACATTGTCAAGTTGTTATTAGCATTCATTGCAGCATCGGCTTCTGAGAATGTAGTAGTTTTTTTGTTTTTTCTGGGTTTTTTTGCAGTACGCGAGCCTCTCACTGTTGTGGCCCCTCCCGTTGCGGAGCACAGGCTCCGGACGCGCAGGCCCAGCGGCCATGGCTCACGGGCCCAACCACTCGGCGGCACGTGGGATCCTCCCGTACTGGGGCACGAACCCGCGTCCCCTGCATCGACAGGCGGACTCTCAACCACTGTGCCACCAGGGAAGCCCTGTAGTAGTGTCTTTTAAACCACGTTTTCTCCTCTTGATCCATGACTCCAACTCTAAAAATATCTTGACTCATTCCTACATCATACATTCAAGAAATAATTACTGATCGCATATACTATTCCACATACCAGGCTGGTCACTAGGGAGTCAAAATGACTAAGGCACAGGCTTGGCTGTCAAGGAGACCCCAATGTAGTGAACCTTTGCTTCTTTCTCTTCAAGTGGCATTGATCCTGTGTAATCAGAAGTCATAGGGAATTAAGTAGCATTCATATTGTAATTAAATGTAGATTGAGCCAGATGATTTTCCAAAATCAGGGTTAATCAGAGATAGGGCAAGAGTGTTCTTTGGGATTTTTCCTTGATGAGCATTGTTAACTATCCTTGAGATGCAATAATAGAAGTCAGTGAGTAATTTATCAATTTGGTTTCCTATGGGAACCAAGATGAAGGACGTTTTCTCCTTTAGTGATTGACTTTCTACAGAGATAGCAAAGGCGCTTCAACTTTCCCAGACAAGCAATCACCAGTAAACAGCAGTGATGGTAGATGTGGGTTATTTACTACCATGGGGTTGAGAATATTAGTGAGCTGCATTTTGACCACTTGTCAAACATTTTGACCTCTTGGAACAGAAAGTGTTATTTAAATATAAAAAGCATTTTCTGATGAATTGCTGTTAGTCATCCCTATGAGGAAATCACCTATTAAGTAATAGATGGGGAATAAGATTGATTTCTGCTAAAGAGTGCTTAAAGTAGCTACATGTTTCAATTTGTGGGGTTTTTTCAACCATTTGTGAGTTACCACAGTAAAAACCCCCTATAAAAAGCTCTCTGAATTTACTTTCTAGCATTCTTTCCTGGGCTTTCTCTCTCTTTCCCCCTCTCCCTCTCTCTCAGATCAGAAGGAGAGCAAGGGGTCTCAAGCTTTAGCGAGAATCAGAAGGCTTGTCAAAACAATGATTTCCGGAGCCTCAGCTGGGAATTTGCATTTCTAACAAGTTTCTAGGAGAAACTTCTGCTGCTGTTAAATATTTGATGAACCACTGCTCAAGTAAAAGGAATGGGAATTTAGGAAGTAGAAAGATGGAGAGCTATGAAAAGCTGAAGTCAGCCTCTGATCTTCTTCACCAAGCTGCCCAAGCTATTGGGAAGATAATCACTACTGCCCCAGGGAAGCGTATTGAAAGTCACACCAATTAGAATGGGCATCATCAGAAAATCTACAAGCAACAAATGCTGGAGAGGGTGTGGAGAAAAGGGAATCCTCTTGCACTGTTGGTGGGAATGTAAATTGATACAACTACTATGGAGAACAATATGGAGGTTCCTTAAAAAACTAAAAATAGAACTACCATAGGACCCAGCAATCCCACTACTGCTGGCACATACCCAGAGAAAACCATAATTCAAAAAGACACATGCACCCCAATGTTCATTGCAGCACTATTTACAATAGCCAGGTCATGGAAGCAACCTAAATGCCCATTGACAGACGAATGGATAAAAAAGATGTAGTACATATATAAAATGGAATGAACTTGGGTCATTTGTAGAGATGTGGATGGACCTAGAGACTGTCATACAGAGTGAAGTAAGTCAGAAAGAGAAAAACAAATATCGTAAATTAACACATATATGTAGAATCTAGAAAAATGGTATAGATGAACCAGTTTGCAAGGCAGAAATAGAGACATAGATGTAGAGAAAAAACGTATGGACACCACGGGGGGAAAGCGGGGCAAGGATGGTGGCGGTGGGATGAATTGGGGGATTGGGATTGACATGTATACACTAATATGTATAAAATAGATAACTAATAAGAACTTGCTGTATAAATAAATAAATTTAATTTAATTTAAAAAATAATAATTGGCCTTCCTCTGAGTAAGTGATTGGCCGAGGGCATCATGTAGAATACTCTTGACTGTCCTACTCTTAAGCCCAGGTTTGCTGTGAATGAGCCATTTAACTTCTCTTTACCCCAGTCTTTCTCAGATTCAAAATAGTAATGGTAATTTCCCTTCCCTCTTGTTAAAAAACAAGACAAAACAAAAACTATGCAAATCCTGATGGTGCTTTTCCTTTGTGGAAAGTTCTTTGGATTTATCCATCTATTACTCTGATGTAGTAAAGAAGAAATTTAGCAAAATTTCTCTCTGTCCATAAAGATTTTAGGCTTTTAAGCTTAACTCTTTAGCAAAAACTACCAAATGCCTATTCTCCACTGCCTGGGCCTAGACATTTCCTTGATTCTGTCTAAGAGGTGGGGAGCCACAAGGGAACAAGTACTTAAAGAGACTCTAAAAAGCCCTATCTTTTCTGCACCCCCTTCGCCACCACCAGCTCTCCAGTTTATCCACTGCTCTTCTCACTCTTGCCACACCAGGAACACCAGCCTCTTAGTTTGTACTTTCAACACTCAACGTTCTCCCATCCAAAGGCCCTTGCATTTACGATTTCATCTTCTGGAAATGTTCTAGAAAAGTAATCCATACACATATAAATAGAATATGATACTAGAGGTTATGATAATAGATAGGATATGACTACCTTTAAGTCTCTGGTCAAATGTCACCACATCAGTGAGACCTTGATCATCCTATAAAAAACAGCTGTTGTGCATCCCCATGCAGGTGCACACATTAACCTACACATGCTCCCTTCCATCTCTGATATCGTTTTCTCCATATGTTTGTTCCCGTCTGCCAAACAATATATCAATATTTTGGTATTGGTTTATTTTCGGTCTCTTCCCTAGGTAGAATGCAAATTCTGTGCAGGTAGAGTCATGATTTTTTTCACTGCAGAACCTACAACAATCATTGGCACATAAGAGTCACTCAGTAAATATTTCTAGAGTGAAAAAAAGAAAGGTGATATATCCTGACCTTAGATTATCCACTGCAAATTTTGGTATCTTTTGCATTACTTGCTCAAATGATCTTATACTCCAGTCATACGTACCTATTGGCAGTTCTTTAGGACCACCATTGCTCTGTATGCCCTCGTGTCTTTTTAAAAATTTTATTTTATTTTTTAACATCTTTATTGGAGTATAATTGCTTTACAATGGTGTGTTAGTTTCTGCTTTATAACAAAGTGAATCAGCCATACATATACATATATCCCCATATCTCTTCCCTCTTGCGTCTCCCTCCCACCCTCCTTATCCCACTCCTCTAGGTGGTCACAGGACATATATACACTCACTACCAAATGTGAAATAGATAGCTAGTGGGAAGCAGCCGCATAGCACAGGGAGATCAGCTCTGTGGTTTGTGCCCTCTTGCTTTTTAAATCTTGCTGTAGCCTCTGCCTAGGCTGTTCATTTCTGAAACTTTTTTGTTGTCTTTCACACTTCTACATTTCCTTCAAAACACAAATCAGGTGTCCTGTTCTTCAAAAATATTTCGTGATAAACTTGTTCTTTCTCTGTGTCCTCCTTCCCACCCTGGCACCCTGTCCTGGCACTTATGTACTCATTATGTTATACTATTCTGTCCAGTTGAAACTCCTTCCAGCTTTACCAGAGACCACTTGAAACCAGGGACTGCTTCTGACATCAAAAGCACAATGCGCCAATGCCTGGCATATGACAGCTACTCATAAATGATCAATAAATGAACAACAATCCACCTTATTCTTTTTCTTATCATAAGAAGCTACTCTTCCTTGCTTTAAACTTCTAAAATTGCCCTGAGGGATATAATAGTAATGAGTGTTCCTGAAAATCAAGAGAATGGGCACTGATGATAAGTAGCTTGAAGGTCAGCCAAGTGAAAAGTGGAATAGCTCTCAAACAAGGAAGAGGAGTGAGGCATTCAAGCTCCTTTAGGAGTAGCAAGTAGCAGTGATGCTGGTGTTCACACTGCCATGAAGAAAACCACTGCCACGTGAAGCTCCTAACACGAGTAAATATGTAGTATCTCTGAGGTATGTGATAGTATGTGAGAGTAGATCATGACAGAACTCTTCAGCAACCTTGTTTCTGGATTTTACCTCCTCCAGCATCACTTGGTGTATGCTGAGGTAATGCTCAAATTTTACTAGGTAATTAGTCTAGGAATTATTCCTCTAGGGTAGAAAGATGCGATCTTACTCCAGTCGTGTTGCTATAACAAAATACCACCAACCGGGTAGATGATAACAACAGCAATGACTGCTCACAGTTCTGGAGGCTGGGAAGTCCAAGACTGAGGTGCTAGCTTGTTTGCCTTCTGGTGAGGACCTTCTTCCCGGTTCATAAGCTGACACCACCTCCCTGTGTCCTCACCTGGTAGAAAGGGCAGGGGATCTCTCTGGAGCCTCTTATAAGGCATTAATTTCATTCATGATGGTTCCACTGTTACGACTCAAGCACTTCCCAAAGGTCCACCTACTAATACTATCACATTGGGCATTAGGGTTTCAACATAGGAATTCAATGTATAAAACATTGAGCCCATAGCAGATACTTGGGAGTCGAAGCTTGTTCTAAACTTTATAGCTGGGAAGACTCTGTGAAGCTAGTATGTGTGGCTGAGTCATGCATGTTTGAAGATGATAAAAGACCCATCCCAGCAGAAAAATCCTACACACAACTGAGAAACCACTGGGCATTGTGAATGAGTGTATGCCTTGGCAGAAAGATGTTACAGCTGTTCCTCCTCACATCTGTGAGTGAATTATGCATGATATTGCAAGAGGACTTTTTAAATATGAGCAATTTGGAGCAAAAATGACAGAAAAGAGAAGTGCAAAGAAACAAGGTGAGTGAGTATTGAAAGGCAGAAGTGGTATATCGGTAGGCCTGGAAATCAACTGTCAGTAATTTAAATTGATTAAATGTAGCATCGAAAATGTACAAGAAAAGGTTGAGGGGATCAAATTAACAGGCAAAAGAAACAATTTTCTCAACAGTAACATTTTTGCTGTATCAAAGTGAAAGCAATCCGTAAGAGATTGAGAAAATGAGTATATTTTCTCATTCCTTTGTCATGTGACAAAGGAATAAAATAATTCCTTTGTCACATGACTAGATCTAAGGTGAAAATTCGAACTTTATCTCAATATAAGGAGGCAGTCATTCTTAGGAAATAACATTTAAATTGAACAAGTAAAAGGAGATCAGAGGCATGAACCAAGAGATAAGAACTTGTCTCACTTATTCGTAAACTATGGGGCCCAACTGTCGAACAATAATCAGTATCGAGGCTGCAGAGAACAAAGTTTTACTTGGGGTCTTGATAATTGCAATCCTGGAGACACAGATTCAGGTAAAACCCAGAGATGCTCTGTGGAAGAGAAGGAGTCAGGGACTTATAAAGATAAAAGGTACAAGGTTGTTAAAGCTGTCTGTCAGGGATTATGATTGACTGTGACGCAAGAAAGGAAATATTTGTCCTTAAGGGATTCTCTGTCACAAGTTATTTTAGGGTAAGAGTCCGGTAAGTATCTTGAGTTTCTGGAACGTGGACAGATGCTCTGGATGCCTGTGTCAAAGCAATAGGTAGTCAAAGTTCAGATTCCATCTCGGCTGAGATGTGCCTAAGTCACACTTCCTCAGTGGCTTCCTCAGAGGCTCCATGTGAGAGAGCTCTCCCTACCAGTAATGACTCCATTTCTATTTTCCTTTCACACAACTTACCTTCACTCCTCAGATGTGTTGGGAACTGATAAGCATATTCTCACTTGTTGTCGCTCACTTGCATTAAAGTGGACCATAGCCAACATGAATAACTGATTATTGAGTTTTGTTGTATTTTTCTCAAATTCAGAGTTATTTATTTTAAAGCATCAGTAAGCAAACTATGGCCTAAAGGTGCAATCTATTCTTGAGCTAAGAACGGTTATTACATTTTGAAAAGGTTGTAAGAAAAGAAAAAGAAAAAAGGAAAAAAAGAAAGAATATGTGTTACAGACCTATGTAGCTCATAAAGACAAAAATATTTATTACCTGGAGGGCTTAAATTTAAGGGGATAAAGTTGATATTCACGTTCATTATATATATATATGAATATAATAAATATATTATGAATAACAACTGAATATAATAAATGTATATAATGAATGCGAAGGTTTATATATACACAGTTAAGTATAAGAGAACAATTTTGTCTTACACATTGTAGGATTTCACGCCCTAAAGGGTGGATTTCTCGATAAGAGAAAGAGAAGATATATATTTACCAGTTCATAGTTTATTGAGGACAAGAAGGAAGAGGATTGAGGCAAGTTCACTTCATTTTTGCAATGACAACATTACAGAGGAAAATGAAGTAAAAAATGTGAAACAGAAGCCTGATTGTGGAAGATGCATGAAGGGAATGAATAAGGCAATGAAAGGGGATAAACTACTTTGAGAGCTCTGATGCCAGGAGGAAAGTGGCAAGTAGTCATGTATGTCCCTGCAGGTATTTGTAGGTTGTCTTCCACTCTGAGATTTCTCTGCTGCTGACCCTCCCCTAAACAAGTGTCAGAGAGGATTGGAGCTCTGTCTTCACAGTGTTTGCTGACTTTTCAAGAGAAACATTGTACAGATAGACCCACAGACATACTGAAATAGATATCCACAGCTCTGCTGGATGTGTAGTATTAGCTTCTTCAGTCTGTGTGTGAAACACTTCTAACCTGTTTCCCCTACTCCAGTGCCCACAGGGCCACCAGTTTTCAACCTGTTTTCTCTGTCCTGTTAAACACACCTCTTTTTCTAGCAGCTGAATAGGAGGGAGGACCCCCGTTTCAGTTGTTATCTTCCTCGAAACTGTTCATTCTAAACGAATTCTCACATTTCCCTTCAGAATCTATCTACCATCTCCCTCTATGTCCAAACTCCTCCTGATAGACAAATTTATTGAGCGCTGAAATGTATACCAATTACCGTTTGTCAGTGGCATTTAACCCTCACAAATATTATCCACATTACACAGTTAAATACTGAGACTTAGAGAAAGTTAGAAACTTGCCCAAAGTTGCAAACTTAACAAGTGACATGTCTAGGATTCAGGCACAAAAGACTTGAGCCCAGAGGCCATGCTCTTAACCATGAAGTTAAACCCTCTAGGAAGAAGTTAACACCCGTTCAAGGGAAATGGAGGGTCCATACTAGCTCCCTTATTTATACCAGCCGCCAGAGGGGAAAGTTTAACAGAAAAGTGCTCCCATTTAATTTTTCTATTTCTTTAACCACTGAATTAAACAATAACACATCCTCCTTAAATGTCATCTCTCTTTGATTCAAGCTTTCTGATTATTTCAGAAACTTCAGTGAATAGTTTATATCTTCATAATTTTTTTCTTTAATTTCAGAACTTTGTGAGAAGGATAATGCTATTTTCTTTTAAGAGATTAGATAATTTTGTAATTTTCTATGCTAAAAAGTATACTTACAGTATATATAAAATTCGATGTATTTAACGTGTACTTTTGTTAAAGCATTGTAAAATAACAACTGAATTGTACTCAAATAAATACATCGTTTTCCTCAACATTGACTTAATGTGCACTATAGTTCATATTTTTTTCTGATTAGTTCAGAATTATCAAATTAGAGAATTATCATTTTGAGACTGGTTTTTACTAACTCTAACTTCCATGTTCCTAATGAATAAACTAAGCTTTATTTATCCTTAATATTTTCTGACCTCTTCACTTCAATTGAAATCTGGATTGTTTCAAATGATTCCCCTACCATCTCCACCACAAATTTACCTTTCTCTTTCTCTAGTATAAGAAGAGCCAGACTGCTTCTTACATTTATGCCACTTTCTGATTATTATTCTATGATCTCTGCATTCCCCTAATTTTAACTTACTGTTAGGAAGTAAAGTTGGCCCTCTCTCTATGCAAACCACTCCTGTATCCTCCAGAACCAGTGCCCACTTCTACTTTCCTGAACGAGGTCAACTACAGTTCACCAAGCTTACCATTTTTAAATTTTAATTAATTAAGTAAAATAAATTAATTTTATTGAAGTATAGTTGATTTACAGTGTGTTCGTTTTCGGTGTACAGCAAAGTGATTCAGTTATACATATACATATATCTATTCTTTTTCAGATTCTTTGCTCATATAGGTTCTCATAGACCAAGCTTACCAATTTTATAGGTCCATTGCCTGCCTGCATCTATGCCATGACCTCATTTCTCATTCACGTCTCAAAATTACACTTTCAGAACTCTACTGCAACAACGATCAGTGGTCTAATGAACTTGTATAAGATGACCAGAAGTTGAAGTGTTGTAAGCATGACTCATATAAAAGTCCAACTGCTGTCTGTTCTGCAAGTGAATATATGTTTAATACTAAAAGTTTCACCATGGTAGTGTGAGTCTTTCCAAAATGTATTACATTCCTATTATATGCCAAGCACTGGCTTACTCTTTGATTTCATTTTTCCCCCAATTTTGTTTTCCAAACACAGAATGACAACTTGGTGAAAAAAACCCTGCGGCATATACCAAATACCAAGATGTGCATCCTCTGCCCATCCTCATTTCTGCATTCCCACTCATCCCATCGTAATTAGATTCTGCCACTTTTCTCCTGAGCCCTATAATAGTCTCATGTCTACTCACTTCCCATCTCTTCCCCGTCTTTTAATCTCAAATGCAGTTCATACATACAGAACGTCGCCTGAATGATGTTCATAACTGATGGCTGCTTGCTTTCTTAAGAATGCTTAAAAGATGCAGTGTTGGAAGAGAAAGCTGTCACCACCTGCTGACTTGTGCCCAAAGTCTCCGAGGCTGAAACTTCTGCTTTCATAAATGGGGAGGCCCAGCACAGAAGTGAAATGGAGAAGTGCCATAAAAGAGCTTATGAGCCTTTTAAAGACTTCCCAGGAGATATACACACACACATACATGTACACAAGATGTTCAGTGTGATTTCAGAGAAATTCTCAGAGACCTCATATGTCTTGAACACTGGGTAAGACCTCTGCTTCCAGACATTCTAAAATTTACTCTTGAATAATGCAACCCAGAGAGCGGTGTACTTGGACCAAATTACTTATATCCCTTATAGTATTATTTCTGGCAAATTACCCCATCTGCTTTTGGCTTGCATAACAGACAATTGCAAGAATTTCTTTTCTATCTATTGGTAGAGGTCCTCTTCCATCACATCCTTTATACAAAGACTATATAAATGCACATAATGTCTTACATATTATTTCATAGGTTTAAGAGATACTTGGTGTCCAATGTAGAATAACATAGACTATGGGCTAACAATGTTCTCTAAAGAATAAAGTAGTTCTTTGTAAACTAGACTGTTTATATATTTCATACACACTCTGTTTCCCAGTTATTCTCTCTTATCACTTAATAAATTCTTTTGATGTCTTTTCTATATCATTTGTACTAAAGTGAAACAAAGCGAGATGTTTTTGATTGCTCCATACCTGGACAAAAGTGTTAGAATGGAAGCCTAGAGGCTGCTATGGTGGTAGCAGTCATAATGAAAATGAGAGAACCCCTAAATGGATGTGGTTTTCCTGCTTCAATTACCTGGAGATTGTTTTCCAGTGCTGACACCAGGATGTTCTGAATTTTGCTTTAGTGAAAGGAATTTGTGTTTCCTCTACAGTTTTAATTATAATTTTGTTTCCTCTAAAATTGCTATGTAATTTCATTGACCATTGAGTTAATACAAAGTGAACTCCTTGGCCTGGCCCTCCAGGCACTCCAACTGTTCTAACCTATCCCTGCTGCTCCATCACCTCCCCTTCTCCTACACATGGGCCTGTGCTGCCATCAAACTGCATAAACCTCTCTTCTCTCAAGTGCTGGGGAGTTTTCTAATCTCTGTCACTTTTCATTCTGCTGATTATGTCAGGAATTGGATTTTCTTAGATGTGATGCATATTAAATCTACTTTACATGTATAACATGTTTATATAGTTAATAAATTTGACAAAAAATTATTAAGTGATACCTAATGATGACTACGTTACAAAATCATATATATATATGCCTTTTCATATATATCCATGTCTTTCAACACTAACCTCACCCTCTACATTCTCATAATACTTAAAATATGCTTGCCTTATGTTTTCCAGGCCATTGCATGTGGTGCTCTCTTTGCCTGGAGTTCTCTCCTTCCTCCGTTCTTCTACTTGCCACCACTTCCCCATGTAATGACCCGATTTGGAGAAGACTTGTTTCTGCCCCTCTTATGGGTTCCCTTAGTACCCTATTCTAAGTTCTATTAATTCAGACTGCATTGTAACTCCCTGTTCATTGTCTTCATCATTGTGTCCCCAATGCGTATACAGCACCTAAGGTTTGGAAAGTACTCAAATAAATGAAAGTTGGTGACATTGAAATACATGTATAACTGGTTTAGAAGAGTTAAATGATCATTGTTATTGAAAGTCATAAAGATACTTACGCCTTTGACCCAGTAATCCAGGAGTCAAAAATTCACATGCTTTCAGGGTCAAGCAAGTAATCTAAATGTGCCATGTTGGCCTGGGGGGGAAGGCAATAGGAATACAGGTTACTGTACTTGCCTCACCTAAACACATTCAGATTTACACTTTTATAAATACTGTCGATACAAGCCAAACAACCATAACCCCTGTCTCATTCAAAGAAACAATTCTATAGAGGAAAAAAATATTCATAATAATGTTATTTGTGAATCTATCTGTAATAAGGAAAAAATGAAGACAAATGGCTAGTAATAGGAATCTGATTAAATTAAATATAGATTGTATCCATTAAATATCATATATTCTTTAACATTAAAATAATCCCCCAGGGCTTCCCTGGTGGCGCAGTGGTTGAGAGTCCGCCTGCCGATGCAGGGGACATGGGTTCGTGCCCCGGTCCGGGAAGATCCCACATGCCATGGAGCGGCTGGGCCTGTGAGCCATGGCCGCTGAGCCTGTGCATCCGGAGCCTGTGCTCCACAACGGGAGAGGCCACAACACGGAGAGGCCCGCGTACTGAAATAAATAAATAAATAAATAAATAAAATAATCCCCCAATTGTAATATATGAAAAATGCTTTAGTTATTGGAAATAGTGAAGGAATAACACAAAACCCTGTGTTTGCTGTAATTGCAACCATGTAAAAATGTACATCCTTGTTTAAAAAAAAGGATTAATCAAAATGAAGATAACTATGTTAAGGTGCTCAAAATAGAAATGATTTTTGTAAAGTGCAGCATTTAATAATGCCGTCATTTTTCCAATCCCAGTCTCTGGAGAAAACTTTGGCAATATCTCTTGGAGACTTAGAAGATGATACCTAGCAAGCAGAACCAGGTTACTTTGGGTAAAAGCTGAAGAATATGAATTGTGGGCTGAGCTACAAATAACATTGTCATAGCAACCTCCAAAGATTTCATAGAAAAGGCATGACTTGGATTTCTCTTTTTTTTTTTTTTAAGGAAAATGACTAACAAGATCCCTTTTGAAACAGTTCTGATACAGTGAGGGATAAGATACAATAAGTTTGATAAAGAGTTTTGTTGAGAACTTGGGATAAACTGGCATAACCTTGAGATCAGAAGTGAGACTCCCGGTGGGCGGTGCGACAGTCGCTGGAGGGCAGCGGAGGCGGGTTCGTGTTTCCCGGGCCGAACCGGGCTCTGGGGGGCGCGGGGCCTGGCCCGGGAGCGCGGCCTGTCCTGTCCTCGCCATGAGGGCGCAGCAGGCGCCAGTGTCCGGGAAGGTTTTCATTCAGCGAGACTACAGCAGTGGCACCCGCTGCCAGTTCCAGACCAAGTTCCCCGCGGAGCTGGAGAACCGGATTGATAGGCAACAATTTGAAGAAACAGTTCGAACTCTGAATAACCTTTATGCCGAAGCAGAGAAGCTCGGGGGCCAGTCCTATCTTGAAGGCTGCCTGGCTTGTCTCACAGCGTACACCATCTTCTTGTGCATGGAAACTCACTACGAGAAGGTTCTGAAGAAAGTCTCCAAATACATTCAAGAGCAGAATGAGAAGATCTATGCTCCCCAAGGCCTCCTCCTGACAGATCCCATCGAGAGAGGACTTCGAGTTATTGAAATTACTATTTATGAAGACAGAGGCATGAGCAGTGGAAGATAAACCGTAGGATTAAAGGCCCACCTCCAGCTGGGACCCTCATCTGTCCACCGGCTGACCGCAGAGTGTCCCCCACCTCCTCTCCAGAGCATCATTCCTTCGTATCTGCTGCCAGAGCCACGGTGCCATTCACTCCAAGGACTGACTTTGTAAAATTCCACACCTGGAGTGACCTCTAGTCGCTCAGCATCCACTTTGTGTCTCCAAATTGTGTAGGACTCTGTAATCTTTTGATTAGTTTTTGAGAAAACGCAATGAAGCATTTCACTTTTTTTATTCAAAGCCATTAATAAAATATGCAGTTGGACAGCCCAAAAAAAAAAAAAAAGAAGTGAGACTCCCTAGTGTAGCCTTAGCACATTATTTTGTGTGTGTGTATTGATTAGTTTTCAGTGACGTAACACTTATGTGATGCCAATCTGCCTTCCATGCAGATAACATTTACTTAATAATAAAATATTAAGAACAATATAATAATTCTATAATGATAATAATGGTTATTATAAGTAAAAAAGTTCAATTCTCCTTGTTAAGGGCCATTTAATATATTTCTCTGATTCTTTATAATGAAGGCTTGATTATCTGTTCTCAGGGTTCTTCTGTGATACTATATATAACCTCCTGGAAACAGGACTGTGGAAATACTGATAGTATCAACGGAAATCATTGTAACTTCTTCCTTGGAAAGGGCGTATTCCATCAGTCTCATTGCCTCATTTGTTAAGCTGAATCGCCATCCTCAGTGAGAGATCATTTCAGTGTCCAAACTTCCTGCAAGGATTTATGTATTAACCCCATTCTGTTTGAGTTTAGACCAGGGGTGTCCCTTAGGTTATTTTATGAACCCAGGTTTCCTGTAGTTTGCAAAAGCTGGCCCAGCCCACTGGCAGAAAATCTGCTTCTGATAGCATAGTCCTGTGGTAACAACTTTGGTATCTTGCACAGATAAGCAGCCTTGATATAGGTCCATGTGGTTAAGGAGGAAGACATTGTCAGTAATTACTTTTACGGGGGATATTCTAGTTAGCAATTTTTTTCCAGTTCGAGGTAAACATGTAAGTCTGGGCTTATCATAAATAGCAATATATCCAAAGTATCATTCTCAGACTACACACAAATTTTTGACTCCAGCTTTCTGTGTAACGTTAGAGAAACAAACAAACAGAAAAGCATAGTCAGATCACCTGTTACCTCAAAATAAGGAGCTGGGTGGCAGCATCGGGAAGCATAATGAGTGAAGCCAGAATTAACGAGCAGCAGGGCGGAGGGAGAAACCCCTGCAGTTCCGGCCTGAGCATTGAAACTGGTACCGGATTGCCCTGACAAGTACGACCTGTTCGCTCAGTTCTTGAAACAATCAAATATGTACCGTAAATATCATGGTTCTGCTAACACCTTTTGTGTGTTTTCTGAAGCCACTGGTAGAACTAACCTTTCTAACCACCTGCTGAGAACAGAAGTCACGTTATAAGTCAAGTGGAACTTTGAGTTCTATTTCCATTTCTAAACATTTGACCACAAAATTAAACCTCAGATTCTTAAAGAAGAATTCAGTCTTCTGGGTAAGTGGGTTAAAAGGTGTTTGAGGAGATTACTGTCTCGTTAGCCATCCAACTAATCATCACTCATGCTGAAGTTTTGAATCAGAAAAAAAAAAGAGTTGAACCAATATTTGTTAAATTTTGCACACAAATAGCCCTAGGGAGCACAGAAGGGAAGAGTTTTTCCATTGAAAAAATGTATGACTTTTCTGAATAAATTAATATGTATCTTAATCATGTATGTTTCTAATGCGGTAAAGATTAATTTAACAGAATCATTCTGTAAGACCCCTACTGCTTTGAATCCTATGAAAACTTGTTGCTAATTTGAGGCTCTCAAATTTAAAGTCATAAGATAAGTTGAGCAATCAATAACCTTGAAATTTAGGAAAGTGACTGACATGGACTAGCCAGAACGTTTTTTACAGTAATTTGATATATAACTCTGCCCTAATCACTCTTAAAAATCAGCTAGACAGTAAAAAGTTCTCTACCTTCAAACCTCTTGATGAAGTTTTGCAGATTAATCTGAATGGGTTTAAAATTTGCTGAAAGGATGGAGAGCATCTAAATTTAGTTTTTCTGGATAGCCACATGCAAAAGAATGAGACTAGACCACTATCTTATACCATACATAGATATCAACTCAAAATGGATTAGAGACTCCAATGTAAGATCTGAAACAATAAAACTCCTAGAAGCAAACTTAGGCAGTATTCGCTTTGACTTTGGTTTTAGCAATATCTTTCTGCATATGCCTCCTCAGGCAAGGAGACAAAAGTGTAACTAAACAAATGGGACTATTATCGAACTAAAAAGCTTCTGTACAACAAAGGAAACATCAACAAAATGAAGACCTACCAAATGAGAGAAGATATTTGCAAATCATGTATCTAATATCCAAAATAGATAAAGAATTCATGCAACTCAACAACAAAAAAGCTAACAATCCAATTAAAAAATGAGCAGAGAAACTGAATAGATATTTTTCCAAAGAAGGTATATAGATGGCCAACAAGCATGTGAAAAATGTTCAACATCACTAATTATCAGGGAAATGTAAATCAAAACCACAGGGAGATATCACTTCACACCCATTGGAATGGCTATTATCAAAAAGACAAGAAATAAGTGCTGGAGAGGAAGTGAAGAAAAGGGAACCCGTGTGCACTTTTGGTGGGAATGTAAATTAGTGCAGCCACTATGGTAAATCACATGGAGATTCCTCCAAAAATTAAGAATAAAACTATCATGTGATGTAGCTATTCCACTTGTGGGTGTTTATCCAAGGAATACAAAAACACTAATCTGAAAAGATATATGCACCCCTGTGTTCATCACAGCATTATTTAGAATAGACAAGATATGGAGACAACCTAAGTGTCCACTGATGGATGAATGGATAAAGAAGATACACACACACTTACAATGGAATAATAGCCCTAAAAAGATGAAATCTTGGCATTTGGGACAACATGGATGGACCATGTGGGTATTACGTTAAGTGAAATAAACCAGATGGAGAAAGACCAATACCATATGATTTAACTCATATGTGGCATATAAAAACAAGCAAAACAAAATGAATGAAGAAACCAAACTGAAACAAGTAGATACAGAGAACAGAGTAGTGGTTAGCAGAGGAGAAGGGGGTGGAGGGAGGGCAAGATGGGTAAAGGGGGTCAACAATATGATGACAGTTGACAACCTTTTGGTGGTGAGCACACTGTAGTTTATATAAATGTCAAAATATAATATTATACCCATGAACCTTATGTGTTATAAACCTATGAAAATATAAATAAATAAAAATTTAATAAATAAATTTACTTTCATTAACTTATGAAACAGCAACATACTTTGCCCAATTTACTTAGCTTCAGAATTTTCATTTGTACAGTTTGAACCAGAAGAAGTACCTTTATTGGTTTATTTTTTTTCTAAAATTCTAAGACTAAATTGTTATTACAATGTCTTCAAAAAATTATTAATAGAATGCTTTCATAATTATCTCACGTAAATATTTAGGTAAATAGCTATGTAATAGCTGAATTTTCTCAAACTGTTAAAATATTATTTCTAAAGGTATATTTCAGGTTAAGAAGGATTAAGCTGCAGAGATATAACGTTTAATGATATTTCTCAAGTGATAAGAACTTACTATCAGAAGCAGGTAATATATTAGTACCCTCATTATGAAGTTCAGATTCTCCAGCAGAAAATGCTCAGGGCATATGTGAGTGATGATAATTTTTTTTCTATGCCTATATTCCTATAGCATTTCTTATCATGATGTCATTGTGTAACTGCATTTAAAGTGGGCTCTTAGGGACTTCCCTGGTGACGCAGTGGTTAAGAATCCACCTGTCAATGCAGGGGACACAGGTTCGAGCCCTGGTCCGGGAGGATCCCACATGCCGTGGAGCAACTAAGCCCATGCGCCACAACTACTGATGCCCACGTGCCTAGAGCCCGTGCTCTGCAACAAGAGAAGGCACCGCAATGAGAAGCCCGCGCACCGCAACGAAGAGTAGCCCCCACTCCCCGCAACTAGAGAAAGTCCACGTGCAGCAACGAAGATCCAACACAGCCAAAAATAAATAAATTAAAAAAAAGATGATTCTTTAATAAATCAATCAATCAATAAATAAAGTGTGCTCTTAAGCATTTGCCAATTAAAGAAACTCAACATAAAGACCCAAAGACCCCATCTGAGTTTGCTAAGTGATGCAGTGTTAATAAAACTGTGGCTCATTGGAATCTAGTGTGTTACAGGATATTTTGCACACTTAGCTCTTCAACTGATTTGGTTTGGATTCTAGTCAAATTACTTGGTACCTTGGTTAAGTGGGCTTGTGAAAAATACTGATGTATACAACCAGTTCCTATGGAGCTAATAGCTATGTGTTTGCTAAGTATTTTGTGAGAAGAAAAGATCAGAGAGCAAAGAAAGCTGGATTTCCTTAAAAGCACTGAACTAACTGTAACATGTATGTAAAGACTGGGTAATTATTGGGCAGAAAGAGGCCTGCCAGTAAAAGCCAACTATATGCAGCTCCCTTCTTTTGCTGAAAATCTGTCCTAGTTTCATGTTAAATTATATATTAAAAGAATACTACATTTTTCTATAATGATGTTTTTATAATATAGAGGGTATGTTTCTGACCAAAGACTCTACATCCACAATATATGATAAAAGCAAAGGTATAATGATAAAATATCATACTCAACTCATTTAAGTAGTAAAGTATATTCTAAACCTCATAATGGACAAATATAGTCACTGTGAGGTGGTTCTATAAGTCTCTAATATATTTTAAAAAGGTATATATCATATTCAAACGAATTTCTAATATATCTTAAATTATAACTATATAAAATGAACACATTAACTTTAATGACCACTTATTTACACTAATATAAGTCTGTTCCCCAACAAGAAAGATGTACATATGTATATGGGTGTTTGTATGAGTTAGGTAACTGGCATCTTTTAAAAAACCTGTTCAAGAAAGTTTGAAGTAATGAATTTTCATGTAGCATGAGGAGGTAATCAAAATCATTCTCCCATATTTCCTTAATTCTAAGGTACCATATGTTGTATATGTCCTTAAGTTAGGGAAACTTTTTTTGGAAATAAAAAGCAAGTACACCAAATGTGCACATTAGAAGGAAAATTCTGGTTTTATAAATTTTATAATGAAAAAAGAAAATGGAATACATATTTTTATTTACCTTAGAATTACATTTGAATTTAAGCTTAATTTCTACAGTAACCTTTAGAAATTTTTATTATGCAGTCTTTCTTGATGATAATTTGTAATTTGCTATGATTGATTTAGAATTTCCAAATTTCCATCCATTTTTAGAATTCAAAATTTTGGCTAAAACCATCAATTATTTGAAATCCTCTCTCAATCTAGACTGTGCCTGAGGCCAGTACCTGAGCTGATCCTCTAGAGAGCTTCATGGAGAGTATAATAAGGGGAGCCCTTGTTGAGTAATTTATACTTGATTAACATCATCACGAATTGCTCCCAACTTTATTCATGATTCTGAACACTTGAGATAATTGAAATACCAAAAGAATGAGTATAAAGCTATTAGGACGAGTGGATACTTGAGCCTGCTCAGAGTCTCTTTGAGGCAGAGGCTCATTTTGTGCATAAGTGTAAAGAAATATATTTTTGGAAAAATAATTCTAGTTCCAGTTAGAAGATGGTGAACTCAGAGATTTCATTTATCACTGCTCAAAGTGTTTAGAGCCATTGAAAACATTTCCCCCTAGACATTGACATGATGGACTTATTTTAATCAGCAATTACAAAAGTTGACCAAGTGCCAGGCATCAGTGAGTAGATTATTGGGCAAAAATCCTTTTTTTCCCCTTGTACACAACCTGGATGCATCCTGTCCAAGGACAGACTTAAACAGGCAAGGGAAAGTTTATTGCAAACTATTGCAGTTGGAGAGAGAGATTGGACTAAACTCTGCTGAAACAAAAGGTGGGACAGTTTATCAATTCTGGAGTGAGCTAGTGGACTGGTACTGGAGGACATTAGGAGGAGACTGGTTAATGTGATTAGGCCATCTGTGTTTGCTAATCAGCACTTATTGAAGTTAGACTCTTGCCCTCCCACAGAGAATGCGGTACTATCTTTCTTGATGATTACATTTCGAAAAATGGCTCCCATGTCCGTGAGAAAGACATTCCTGGGTTGTAAATCTGGCAAGATTACTAGAAGAAGATTTACGTGTCAAAGGGGTGAAAAAAGAATTTGCATGTTTTTTAGAGTAAATGTTCTAAATAAGGGGAGGTCAAGGGCCTATAAGTCAGGAAGAAACCTGTCTAAAGTTTTATTAAGCTGAAAGGAATGTTAAGGCTGTCTTGGTCAATCTAAACCTTGAACACAGGTACAGATGTTTACCAACTCTAGAGAAAAGCCTACAAGTACGACCAGCTCCTTTACCTTTAATTTCCCATCCTCCCTAATCTGATTTAGGTATTTCACTTGTGTTGTCACAGGCTTACCAATATCACAGAATTTATCAGGTCAAATTGCAATTTTTTGTCTGTTTACTACTCTTGACACTAGACTGTAAGGTACCTGAGAACAGGGATCCTGTTTACATTTGTAACTATAGGACCTACTGTAATTCCCCTTGCCTCAATTAATGCCTACTAAAATAAACTGAATTCTATAAAATTAACAGAAAAGTAACTGAGATAGGAAATAAGAATGTGGGAATTACAAAAAAATTAAGAGCCTTTAGTTTAGTAAAATGAAGATGGTAAGGGAATATGATCAGAAGCCATATATTCCTAGAAGGTATGAAATTTTCTAGTAAATCCTAGAAAACTAGAAGTTGGCCACACCCAGTGGAGATAGGAAAGAGGGCTCACATTTAATGTACACTATATGGTAGACACTATGTTAGCATATCAAATTGAATCGTTTATCTGTGAAGAAAGCACTGCAAACCCTATTTTATAAGTAAGAAAACTGATTCCTGGAGTGGCCATATACCACCTACAGAACAGTGAACCAAGATTTAAACACTCACCTTTATGGCCCCAAGTCATAAAGCTATTAAACTTGGCTACCTTAAACATAAATTATAATAGTTTAAGTTTAGGAGAGAAAAATGATCAATACTTTTAACTTTGCATATGAGATGGTATCCCTAAGAAGGGATCACCCTCAAAATATAAATAGAATCAATAAGTATCAGATGTATCTTTAAATACTAGAGACAAGCAAGGTTGTAAAGAAAACTGGTGATGTTTGGGGGTACCTTCCAAAACTTTTGAAGGTGGTGTCACCACAAGGAGACTCTGTCTCTTGGTAGCACCATCAGCTCTGCTTCTGGATTGGATGGATATTGAGATGACATTAGAAGTGCTCTTCTCTTAGAGTTAGGACATTCTCTGATTCTTTAGTAATGAAATACCTTTGATTCTTTGCTTTATCACCAAAAAAGATTGTTTAAAGGAACAACCTTTTTGTTTTTCCATATACACACTGGGAATGCTATTTACCAACTCTCACTACATGCTAGAGATATGACGGTAGTCCCCTTCTATATCCCAGTATACCGTACAGAAAATATTAAGGCTACTGGCATCAGTCCCGTATGGTTAAATAAGCTATTTAAAGGAGGATATTCCTGAACTGGAGAGGGATGTCTGGGACAAGAGCAAGCAGGACGGAGAGGATTTAATCAACAATTTAGTTTTATCTGGAAGCCTGATAAAATTCAAATACCCATGTCTCGCTTACATGGGACTTATTTTTCAACATAATATGGCTTGACAATTTTTCTTAAGAATTTGGGATGAGGAGGAAAAACATAATAATTTAATCTAGTCAATAAAAGGAATATTGATGTTCCTCTTATTTCTTTGAAATCCTTTGCTAAATTTCTTGACTTGTCATCTGACTGACTTTTACCCTTTTCTAGAAAAAAAGCATACTGGGAGGAAGTAAGACCTAGTGCTTTTTAGTGTACTCTTGGCATTCTTCCAACTCTTCTGGAAAACATCATTCTATCACTTATATTCCTGTAGAACTGTAAGTTGAAATGAAGAACCCTCTTATCCAGCCTCTTACACAAAAGTATCACGATATTCTTTAAAAGACCCTATCCAAGCAGACACATTTAAAATAATTATTAGTTCACCATCATGACCCAACAAGACTGCAAGGTTGCTTAGCAACAGAATCAGGCACTCTTAACAGGAACATGCATGGGAACAATGGTGAAAAGTGATGGAGATCTTACAAAGGCAAATTCTTTGAATTAAATCTTTGTGAAAGGACATCATAGGGAAAATGAGTTTTTTAACCTAAGAATTGTTTCCTGAGATTGATACATTATTTCATAGCTAAACGTCAACCACTTTCCATAGAATAGATAGAACAATGGAACTTTTAGTCTTTACATAATCTAGGGCACTTACAATTGAAAATGAATAATATTTCTGTGTTGTCCCATTATCTTTAAAACTGTATAGATATATAAAGAAAGGAAGTTACTTACAAAAATAAATACTGCAAATGTATTTGATTAACGATGTTCTATTTTTATATCATACATAAGTAGAGTATAAAAATTGTATTCTTTTAAATTTGAACAAGATATAAGTATATATATATATATGTATACATACATACACACAAACATGCATTATCTATCTAATTCCCATTTCCAGTGGAAAAAAAAAGAAAAGAAAAGAGAAAGCCTGCAAAGCATTGTCTCTTTGGGACTCCTAGATTGACTAATTTTTGGCTGAATGGGCTGATTTTATACAACAATACCTGTAAAGGCACTGACTTCCTTCTATTAGTAAATGGAAGAAAATCCAGTACATTTGGGCTCTGTTGATGCAATATGTAAACACCCAGCAAGTTCAAAGAGTAAGCTCAACATCCTGGCAGAAGACCTCAACTTTGACCCTAGTCCCATCTCTGGCTTTTGGACAATTCACTTAACCACCATAGACCTCATATTCCTTATCTCTAAAAGGAGGCCTCCAAGATTATTTTCAGCTCTAAAATTCCTAAAGTTCATGTCCATCAACTCTAAGTAGCATCATTCTTTTTTCTCACAGAAGAATTGTTTGTTTTACTGCATTGGTTATTTGACTACTGTCTTTATGTAAATACTAGAAGTAGCAGGCTTGTTCGCCAATACATTCAAGTATCAGGCAGAAGATTTTCAATACTGGGTTTTTGTTTGTTTCTTTCTTTCTTCACGGCTGATTGCATGTTGCAGAGGTGATTTTTAGTTTCTGGAAGTTAAAAACATTCAGGTGTAGATATAATATGCTGCAGCCATTTATATCACCAGCCATAATGTTTTTAAACAACTGGCTTTTTTGCATAGTCTTTAGAAGAGGGTTAGATGAGCACTTCTGTTTTCCTTTCCTTGAGAAGTTTTATAACAACACCGAAAGGTCATCTTTAAAATGTCAGACAAGATTAACAACAAAATCTTGGAAGACAGCCAGTCCACCAAGGAAACAAACCCAAAGGACTCTTTACAGATGCAAATCTTAAATAAGCAACAGAACCTGAGAGTGGGGTGAGGGCAGGGGAGAGAAATACTTTGTAGCAAAGAAATACATTCAAGAGATGCCTCATGGCCTTGAACTGTTGGAAAGGAGTAGCAGTAAACAAACCTGGCCCCCAGCAATTGCTAAAGGGCACATTCATTAGGAAGTTGGAAGCAAGAAGTCTAAGATCATGAGTCAGAGAAGCAGAATCATGAGCCACACCCACACTGGGTTCTATATGCTATTGTCAAAACCAAGAGAAGTTGATGTAAATATTTTAATTGCAAGGAATTGAAAAAGTGGTTTTTAATCCCACTAGTTGATGCCAGGCCAGGTTTTTGATTATACAACTGAGGATGTAGCACTATAGTCCTGACAGCTGAGTAGCAGAGAAGATGCAGTTTTCTTCCCACAAAAATACCACTTCTCCTACTAACAATTCTAAAGGGAGAGAAAGCCTTTAACATAGAACACATTAAAGGAGAGTCACAGTTATTTAAAACCAGAAACTTAAATACTGATGGAAGAAGCAAGTAGGTTTAGGAAGAGAGCAAGCTACAGAAATTGATAAAAAGCTTTGCACTTTTAGTTGAAATTTTTAAAATTATAAACAAAAATGGAGAATTCTCTGCAATTTGTATTTTATCCAGTATTCAACTAAGTGGCCTATTAGTTTAGTAGGATGAAAAGTATCTTGCTGGCAAATGTGGAAACTAATACTGAAACAAAAATAGAAGGCAGAGACATATTTTTGTAGCAAAGGATTTCACCAGCTTTGTCAAGGTTGACACAAGAATCATATTATAGTTATACTTAATATAAATGTTAGATTATGTAATACATAAATGTATATTCAGTAGAAATAGTCAATAAATTGTACATAATGTACTACAGTAGTAAATGTTAGGTTCTTTTCAATGAATACTTTATAGTGTTTTTGTGATCTTTATAAAGAGCCTAGTTTTTAAATAAATACTATTTCAAATTTGGGGAATGAGAAGTTTAAAATAAGATGAACCAGATTTCTACAATCTATTTTCTGATGCTCAAAGTGGGCAGACTACAAAATGGAGCATGGCTGAGGCCATGTGGTAATCTGTGTGTTCCTTGCACTGTTTGAATTATATTATACATCTGTAATATGCAGGGGCACAAATCACTCATAGGTTATGCTTTTTAGGCAAACTTTTACACACGAATAACAACTAATTAGAATAGACCTTAGCAAAACCGTGATGTTTGCTTGTTTCATCAAGCTCCACTTTCTGAGTTTCCCCTGTGAGTCTATTTATTGCTCTGTCTTCTCTATTCCCTGATACCCTCTGCAGAACACCTATGCCCTCAAGTTCTCTTCCCTCTTGCACATCATCAAAACTTGCTTTTGGATCATTCAGGCTGAGGTAAAAATGACTACAATCTTAAAGCACAACCAGTATTTGAATTTTAATGGGAAAAAAAGATTTAAGCTAAAGGGATGAGATTCCGAGATAAAGGGATGAGAGTTGAGTGCCAACCATCAGTTAGTAGATGAGAAGACATTTTTAGGCATCAAAACTTTTCTGCATCTCTAGTCATAATACTAATTCTGCAAGCCATATAGTTGGAGAGATGCAATCATATGAAAGGCTCAAGATATCAGAAAATAGAAACCAAAACTATTTCCTCTTCGTTCATAAATAGGGTGTAGGTTTACTAAAGAGGACATTAAAATTACTCCCTGTTTCCTGAACCCAATCCAACCAGCAAGGGAAAGGAGTTGAATAATGTGGCATTTGAGTTGGTTAATGGCAGGGAGAATTCAGAGTGGAATTACAGATGTAAAATGGATATGAGGATGTTATTTGTGTGTATGTGTCCGTTGTGTATGTGTATAGAAGCCACCTCTGTCATCTAGGAAAAGACGTTTAAATCTTCCAGAGTTATAAATTCACTGAGAAGAAACGATAAACTTCAGCATCATTTTGTTGCTCAATTGGGTCCTATTTGAGGGATGAATCAATAACAATGATTTCCTTGAATGGTCTCTCAAGGCTATTGTTTTTTTATGGCCCTGGTATGCAAGGGGGTTGTTCTGAAAGGACACAAACAGGTAATTCTCTCTTTCAAGGATTTTGGTCGTAGTAGTTGAGCAAAAACTACAGTATGATAGAAAGCAGTTCGTTTTCTTTGTCTCATATACAGAGTTAAAATTAAAAAGTGAAAAGACCCTACGTTTTATCATTTTATATTCAACACTTATCTACATAAGTGTTAAAACAAATTGATCTTACTACCCATTATGATTATTAAGGTACCAAAAAAAATTCACTTTGAAAACGATTCCTGAATATGGATACATTTTGTATTCAGAATCACATGGAAAAAGAAGCCTCTTAATTTACATGGGCCAGTGTCCCATAGTTATTGATCATTATTCATGGGAAATAAATTAATTGTCTAACATTCCATCATTTGCTATTTTTTTTAACAAAAGAGGGATTTTATTGTTCAGCACAGGGAAATATAGCCATCATTTTATAATAATTAAATGTAGTATAATCTATAAAAATATTGAATCACTATGTTGTACACCTGAAACTAACATAATATCGTAAATCATCTATACATCAATAAAAAGAGGTATTTTAGTTTTCTTATCAGCTGTTCTGTTCTTTGTTAAGAAGTGAGGAAAAAAACACTTACTGATTCTAAGGAAGTCAGATCCTTGATTTGCCTGATGATTATGAATATGAAAAAAGTGTTCTCTACAGAACAGTAGCTCTTAATCAAAAAAAGGCCGGCTCTAACATATTCTACAAAGAAGAGTGTGCCAAGATATAGCAATCCTTTTTGATTCTTTTGAAGTTTAAACAAATAGTGTACTCCGCATGAATTTTATCTTTCAACTAAATCATTCTACTGTGGAATTTATGATGCTATACTACTAGTTTACGAAGAAAGTGTAGTAGGCTTCACATATCTCCATATCTTATATTGATGGCATTTAAATTCTAATACCAAACTGTTATTGTTTCATAAACTAGGAGAAAATTACGCTTATAACAAGCAGGAGAAGCTGGCAGAAACAATAGATTTTCCATTCTTTGCTTTCTATTGTTTGTAAGCCTAATTACCCTAGTTGACCAATTAATGACAACACATGATGAAATTTTCCTGACTGATAATTAATTAGCTCTAATTTCACTAGCTTTGTTACTGCTAAGGCTTCCACTAATTCTATGTGTGAATGTCTTCTTACCCTACTCCTCCTACTTTCCTCTTTGAACTTCCTCATAGGTAGAGAACCCCTTTGATTGACTTAAGCGTCAGAAGATACTTATAATCAGAGAAAAAGCAAAAAAGAGTGACTATAATGCCAATTAGTATAACTATTAATTAGAAATTATGTTTTGAGGATTTTCAGACAGAAGAGGAGTAGAAATGATAATAGTTTAGTTTTAGGAAAGCTGTAGTACACAAATAGAACCCCAAATCACACCACAGAGAATTTTCCAGGAATTTAATATATCTGATATACACTCAATTTGTGCCCATGAATGGTGAGCAACTAAAAGTAAAGGAGAATTACATAGTTACATTTCTGGACAAATCAGGCTATCAGAATGATGTAATAATGGCAGTTTACCTCAATCACTTCTTAGGCTTTCTTATTTACTATGCTAAATGTTAAGTGAGATTTCTGAGTAAAAGCATTACAATGACTTCAGCATTGTGGGACATGAAACACAGTGAGAACTCAGAGCAAGGAAGGAAATAAGTCAGGTAAGAAGGAAAAAGAATTGAAAGAGCTGAAAGATGTATTACTTAGCTGTCAGGTGTTAGGAGAGTTTATTTGTGCTTTTTCTTAATCTTCATAACGCTCTTGTCAGAATGGTAGTAACATACCCATTTTTTTAGATGAGCGACCTTTAACTATAGGTTGCACTTGATTGTCTGCCAGGTTTTCAAGTCTGTGATGTGGACAGTAATGTCAGAAATTTCAATCCCAGTCAAATCAAGACCTGGTAGAAACACCATTATGGAAGTGCATAGTTTTGACCCAAATTTGACCACATTAAAATGTTGTTCTTTCTTCTCCAGGATGATAGTCTGTATTTCAAGAAGAATTCTAATTCTTGCCCCATAACAATTTCTCTGAGTTCTTTGTGCCAATTAAAGCCTTTGTTTGATTTTCATATTAGCAAAGCCCTGGAATTATATACAAAATGCTATGAATAGTTAGCAAATAGCAAAAGGATGCAGAGCCGTTATCAGATTCTCAAAACTCAATCAGATTATCTAAGAGTTTACATTAAATGAGGTAATGAATGACTTTTCTGGATCCAAACATAATATTTTTAATCCTTACCGTGGTCCCTGAAATGTCTATTATCACTAATTATCAGTAAGGGAACTGAGGCGTCGTAAAGTCTAAGTAAGTGAGAGGTCTGGAATTCAAATCCAGGTCAGTTTCAGTCTTGAACACCACTAATTCTATAGCCTACACTGCATTCTATACTCTCACTGTAGATAATCAATAAATGTTCATTTATTTCCTTTACCCCAGTTGGGGACAAAGAACATGGGTGTGTGAAAGAAAGTACAGATTAGTTTTAATGTAAATGATATAATAATAATGCTAGTCAGCAGTTACAGAATATTCATATTGTGCCAGGAGTTGAGCATTAAGTACTTTACAGGCATTCTTTTATTTAAAATCTCATATATATAATACCTACCTTACTTAGGAAGTAGGTAATATAAATGTGCCAAGGTGATTGAAATAACGTGGTCACGTACAGTCAATGAAACTGGGAAGGAGTTTTCTGGGCTGATGGTTGAATTTTGGCCAAGACATTAAGGGGAGAAAGGATGAGCACTGGTGGGGAGACTGAAAACTTATTCATCATAGGGAGAAAGCACTGGTGGAAGCATTGTACTGCTTGCTTAAGAACTGTTACCCTCATAACCCAAAAACTGAGGTTTTGCTGAAAGCTGAAGGCAGATTTCTTGCAGTGTGAAAAAGAATTTACTGATATCTCTTCATTTTTGAACATGACTGTTTTGCAGATTTGTTGAAATGACTCAAGTTCTCTTTCAGATCTGGACTAAATGTCTGTATCATAGCATTAGGGCCCATGAAGCAGCATTTGCAAGCCCATACTCACCTCCCCCCTTTTTAGTGTTTTGCACTCTGGAAAAGCAAACAACAGCAACAACAATATCTTATTTCCTTTTATCTGTAGTTATTATTAATCTTGTCAAGAAACCCATTTGATATATTTATGCTAAACTATAAATGAGATTTTTCCAGTTTTATTGAGATTGAATTGATATATAATATTGTATCTGTCCAAGGTGTACAATGTGATGATTGATATATATATATATATATAGTGTGAAATGACTACCACAATAAGTTTAGTTAACCTTAATTCACATAATTACAAATTTTATTTTTGTGATGAGAACTTTGAAGATCTACTCTCTTAGCAACTTTCAAACATAAAATACGGTATTGTTAACTGTAGCGACCAAGCTGTACATGACATCACGATTACTCACTTATCTTATAACTAGAAGTTTTTATCTTTTGATCATCTTCACTCATTTTCCTCACCTCCAACCCCCAGCTCTGGCAACCATCATTCCATTCTTTCTATCATGAGTTCAGTATTTTAGATTTCACATATGAGATCCTAAAGTATTTATCTTTCTCTGACATTTCATTTAGCATAATGCCCCCCAAATCCACCCATGTGGTCACAAATAGCCAGATTTCCTTCTTTATCATGGCTGAATAATAGTAGGTTGTATGCACCCCATTTTCTTCATCCATTCATCCACAAAAATCACTGAGGTTGTTTCCATGTCTTGGCTACTGTATTGGGTTGGCCACAAAGTTCATACAGTTAATGAATACACTGTTCAATAAAACTTGGTGAAAATGAAAAATGTGTCTTTCATTTTTACTTAAAATAAATCTTTGACAAAGCCAGCTAGGCATCCCTTTGAGTAATGACTTATATCGCATTGAAATATTTTAAACATATGAACAGTAATAGCTTAAATGACAAATGTTACTAATATTGACACAATTGATCAAGGAGAATATGTTAGAATATGTTAAAATGCAGATGGACAGTGAAAGAACAAATATAACTTTTAACTAAATATTGTCTTGATATTTAGACCATTGGTTAAGAACATGATAACAGGTTTCATCCATTTCAAGAAAGCAGAATATTTGCAGATCACTTAACATTTACTAGGTATGTTCTCAGTCTGGAAGGATATATTTCATTTACATGTGTCATTTAATTTAACCACATCCCTCTGTAATAGATAGTGTTATCCCTATTTGCAGATAGGAAACAGGTTCAGAAAGATTAAGAATGTTACCTAATTCTAGTAAGTAGCCAAACCTAAACTGATCTAATTCCAGGGCAAAGCTCTTTCTGACACATCAGTGTGGGTCTTTATCTCTTTGAGAATTGTTGAACATTAAAAGCCTTCTTCCAGGTAAATGCATAAAGAAACAACATGAGCAATGATATAACAATACAAGTCTCACTAAATAATTGGTGTGTTTGGCCTTGCTTTTGCCGATAGATCTTTTGCAAAATTGCTTTTCTCTGAGATAGTGGACTTTAAATATTTTCTTTGAAGACTTTCCTAAATTATACCTATCAGAAAGCTACTTTGCTTTAAGGCTAAAGAAAAATGAAAGCTTACTTAACTACACTTAGGTGCCAGGGTCATACTATGAACTCTACACCTGCCAGGATAGGGTGGCTCCGCAAACTGCCCATAGTACTGTGATTTCTTTCTGATATTTTGAAGTAGAAATAATTTAGTAACTATTCACAAAAGAGAGAAACACTGTTTCTTGGTCCTCAATATCATACTGCTGTAGGCTAATTCTTTTTCTCTTCTGTTGCCCCTTAGTATAGAGAGTGTGTTTTGGGGACCCTCCTTCACGATCTTCTCCATTCCAAGAGCATCTTACATAAATCCAGGACTTCTCAAGCAGCCAGTTTTGCCAGATGGTCTTAGGGTTGGTTGTACCCATATATGTATAATCCTGAACTTCTCAAGTAAGGTCCTTATAGAGCATAATGGCTAAGAGAATTGGTGCTGATACCAGACCTGAGTTCAAATCCTGCCTATGCCCCTAACTAGCTGTGTAACCTTGGAGAAGTAACTTAATCCTTAAAGGGATTAGATTTCTCACCCAGAAAACGGTATAATAAATGCATCTACCCCATATGGTTAGTGTGTAAATTAATGTAACTTGAGATGGTGCATGTTAAGCATTAGCATAGTGCCTGTCTCTTGTTAGTAATACCTGCTTTTATTATTAATTATTCTCTTTATATTCCCAGTTTCAGCTAGGTGCCTAACATATAATAGTTGTTCAGCAAATATTTACTGGATTGAACTAGCTCTGAAATTTAAGCATTGGGTCAACAGCAAAGTAGTCACCCCATCAATATTTCTCCCACAGAAAGGGAGAATAGATGGAAGCCAGCCATCATACTTTCTTTTCTTATTCTAAACTTCCCATCCAGGCCCAACAATAAAATAATCTTCCTGAACCCCAACAATTTCGAGAATTTTTCAAATCACACTATTTGAAAATAGTTGGGTTTCCCTAATCTAATATGTCCCAGGGCCCCAAGGTCACCAAGCTTATATTAATGAAGTCTAGTTAAGATAAATGATTACACTTAGTAAACCAACTGCTTATGAGCTCATTGGGCTTTTTAAAATTTACTATCTGCACTTCATAGAGACACAAGTATTTTGCTTTTGTAGGACACTCAACAGTCAAAGTAGTCTTTTAAAAAGCATAAATCAGATGCTATTATTGCACTGCTTCTAACCTCTAAAAGCTATCTATTGTAAAGAGATTAAATTTTCAACTACTTAGCCAGGCTCACAGGGACCATGGGCTCTGGTCACTTACTACATCTTTCCCTGACCTTCATGGGGTTCGAGGCACAGTTGTCTTTTTCAGTCCCTCAGATGCAACAAGCTCTACTTCTTGCTCTCCCAGCTTTAGATTGGCTAATCCTTCTACCCAGACCAATTTCCCTCTGATCATTAAGGTCTCGGTTCAAACGCCACCACTACTATCTTGACCAAAGAGACCTGCCTCCTCACTGCCTCTCCGTCCCATTGTCCAGTTGTATTTCTGTCGCTGTACAAAATTTATTTACATGTTTACTCTGTCTTCCTCCACCACTGGACATTTGCTTAAGAGCAAGGACTTTGTAATTTTTTGCTCACCACTGAATCTTCCAAGGCTTGCAGCAGACACTAGCACATAGAAGGTGTGTAGGAAATGTGTGTCTAATAAATGAATAAATATGTGAATGAAAAAAAACTGAAACACTAACACGAGAATATTCTCCTTTCAAAAGAATAATGAAAAATAATTTCATTCAATAAGAGTCATTCTTAGTTACTGATACATGACTTAGTAGTTCCCAATCAATTTAAAATGTTCCATTATTTTCTGATACTTCACAAGTCATTAATTAAATGTTGCTCACATTTAAGGCCAATCTGTGAGACATTATGAACTTGTCTACTCTAAAGTTCCAGCATTAACTCAGGCGGGGCTTCACCAAGTACTGATCATGTGACCTTGGCCTCTCATTGCCTCAGTTTTCTCATTTGTAACATGGGTATAATAATAGGCTTATTTCATAGGCCTATGAGGAAAACCTCATATATATATGTGTGTGTGTGTGTTTCTCTATATATGTATTTAAACAGTGTCTTAGAATAGTGTCTGGCACATGATAAGCATTACAGAGTATTGACTGCTGCTACTAGTACTGTTATTATGAGAACTAACTGTTGAGAATAATCCTTCATATACTGGTTTATTCCACTGAAGATAAAGGAAACTAATAGAATGTTAGAAATCAGATTAAACACAGAAAGCCAATAAAATATACCAAGACAGAAGATGAGAGTGTAAAAGCATAGAAGAAAAAAATGGTTTTTGTTTTTCTTATTCTTTTTCTTTTTTAAAGAAGGAAAGAGCCTAGAAATAGGACAAAAACTATTCATTGGCTATACTGACATGGGGATCGCTGGTGACCTTCATAAGTAAAATTTCAGGACAGTGGGCAGTGAGATTACGGTGAGAGAAGTCAGATGGATGTAAATTATAGAGTAAATGGGACGTGAGGAAATGGAAACAATATATGAAGATAACAATTTTGAAAAGTTCAGACATGAATTGGCTAAAGAAGATATGCAGGGATTAGGGGAGGAGGGAGGCTTTCATGTTACACGTATAGTTTTTAACATTTTAAGTTGGAGTTACTAGTCTAGAATGAGGTTGAACTTTGGCAAGAATCCTTCATAAGGAGTAGATGGGCTGTAGAAAATGCAGTGCTGTGAAGTACTTGAGAAGATGAGAGAGAATGAAATGCTATCTGTAGTGCACATGGCCTTTTAACTTTAACTCCTGTAGTAAAAGGGAATACAAAGATCAACGCAAATGCTAATGAATTAATGGATTTGGCAGTGGACTATTTACTGACCTCTGTGTTCTTAATGAGCCATGAAGCACCTCACCGGCTCAGAGTGAAGGAAGTAGAGAGGATGGAGGTTAAGTAAAGCTTCTAAGAAAATAGTCCTTAAGGAGAATTAGAAAGAGCTTACTGTAAGTCAGAGCAATATTTCCAGTCTTGAAAATCCATTTGAAGCTGGTGATTATTAATTTATTGGAATACCAATTTGCCCTGCCACATGATTTTTCTCCAGCTACCTGGATGTAAGTTACACAGAGGCAGAAGAGAGTGAGAGATAACAATGGAGGGAAAATACAATTAGTATTTTTTTTTGACCTTTTTCCACTTCCCCGCTCCAACTCTGGGGAGCCTTCACGGACATGGCTGCCCTCCCAGCCTCCAGCAGCACTCTGATATCAAAAAATTCAAAGAAATGGAACATAGGTTTCCAACTTATTAATTTAGCAAAATCAAAAAATTATATATAATGTCTTCTGTTGGCAAAGATTTTTGCAATATAATTTGGTTCCATCTTTTGACAAGTAATTTGGCAATGTCTAGCAAGATAAAAATGTTAATAGCTTTTTACACATTAATTCTAATTCTGGAAGCTTATGCCAATAAACAATTTTTAATCCAGAAAATTATTATATAAGGATGCTCATTGTCATGTCATTTGTAATAACAAAAAATTGGAAACACCTTTAATTGTTAACAATAGGAAAACAGTTTAGGAAATATCCACTTAGTAGAAAGTTACACAGTTACTATATTATAATTACAAGATGATGGAGCAAAATAGAATAATGCTTAATAAAGAAAGAATGAAGAAAGTTGACCTACAATTGTGTCTTCCTTATGACAGTAATTATGTAAACATATAAATATTTATTAAAACTTAAAACCAAAATAAAGTTTTAAAAGCTCTGTACCAGTAATGGGGATTTTATGTTTGTTTCAAAATATTTTTTAACATAACTCTTATAATCTTGTTTTTTCTACTCCTTTTCTTAAGAATTTCTGATTATTACCTCATTTTTCATTCCATAGTTTCAAATACAGTCAGCAATTTTATCATCAGAGAAGATTAGACTTATTTGACAGTTCATAATTCCGAGTTATTTGGTGTAAAAAGACCATATACACTTGTAGGTGCTTTCAAAATAATATTTCGAGAATTTTTTTTTTTGCTTAGTCTTTCCTAGTATGGAGATTCAGCAAACTACCTAAAATTGCTAGCCATTCTTTTGTCACTTTTCTCATTTTATTCATTTATCTTGCCCTTCACAGAAATGATAACAAATGAGTCTGCAGTCGCATCTGCCAATTTCTTAAATCCTCTATTATCCACATTATGAAATCATACTTATATGAATGCTTCCAGTATTTTCAGAGCTCTTTAGTTATTATACTTTAGCATTCTGTATGAAGTATCTTATGTAAGTGTAAAATTTAGACTCAACTTCTGGAAGCTTTTGATTTCTTAGTTCAAAAGTGAGAGATCCTTAGTTCAGCCATATGATTAACAATTACTTGTATAGTAAGAAGCTCCTAAATTATTGTTTTATGGATACCTGGCAGTTTTCTTGCCATTTCTCAGAGGTTCTCTATTAAACACATTCTCTCTCTCTCTCTCTCTCTCTCACACACACACATTGTGATTAAAAGCACAGACTTTGGCATTATGAAGTCTAAGGTTCAATTTCCAGTTCTGTAGTTTCTGGGCCACTTCACTTTAGGCAAGTAACCTAATGTCTCTGAACCTTGTTATTTTCATCTGTAAAATGGAGATTACAATTATATCAGACAATCATCAGAACATCCGTAATGATTTTAGAGTTTCAGAGTCAGGTACAAGCAGGCACTCAGTAAATGGCTAGTGCTTTTATTACTTTATTATTATTTAGGTCTTGGTTTTCCTTGAGTCTGTGAGTCCCCATAATGAAATGTAATTTCCAGTAGATTGAGTAATACCTATTTTCACCAAAAATTTTAACTGAGTTCATTACTTTCTGTGCAACCCAGATTAGTTTTCTGCCTTTTTTTCTGTGCCGTCTGTAGGTGTTCAATAGATTTATTTAATAAATGTATGAATGCATGAACGCGTAGATGAATTTTTAAATGCTTCTTTTTGAGAAGGTAGAACAAATGTGACACCGTAGAACAGATAAGAAAATAGTCCATGGAAAAAATGACAAAGTCACATATGTGCCCAGGGCCAGCCTAAGGAGAATTGCTTTTTTTTTTTTTAAGGAAAAATGTGTTGAATAGCTTATTTTAATTATTTTTAAAAGTTAAGTACAGGGGGCTTCCCTGGTTGCGCAGTGATTGAGAGTCCGCCCGCCGATGCAGGGGAAACGGGTTCGTGCTCCGGTCCGGGAAGATCCCACATGCCGCAGAGCGGCTGGGCCCGTGAGACATGGCCGCTGAGCCTGCGCGTCCGGAGCCTGTGCTCCGCAACGGGAGAGGCCGCAGCAGTGAGAGGCCCGCGTACCGCAAAAAAAAAAAAAAAAAGTTAAGTACAGGCAGGGACTTCCCTGGCGGTCCAGTGGTTAAGACTTCACCTTCCAATGCAGGGGGTGTGGGTTCAATCCCTAGTCGGGGAGCTATGGTCCCACATGCCTCACAGCCAAGAAACCAAAACATAAAACAGAAGCAGTATTGTAACAAATTCAATAAAGACTTTAAAAAGTGGTCCACATCCAAAAAAAAAAAAGTTAAGTACAAAAATTTGCTGATGATTTACATATTTAGCACCAATAAAATAATGTGAGATTAGCTGTACTAAAACAGAATGTTGAGCTACATTCACATTAAGTGACATTATATAGTCTAAATTTATGGAAAACTTCTGAAATGGCTGATAAAAAGTAAGATGGTGAGTGACCTTTGAGCAGAAAAAGACAGAAAGAGAAATGGCCTTTTCTACATTCTATTGTGCCTCTAAGTAAAATGCTTGGTAATCTAGCTACAAAGCTATATGTCATTTGGCTTTAGGCACCTACTGTGATTTACCTTGTGAGGATCAGATTTTGCCATGGAGAGGATTTGTAAAAGTATCACACATTCCAGTACCATTGGCAACCACAGCTACCAAAAACTCCAATTTAAATTGATGAACCTAATGTCAGATGACAGTATCATTTCCTTGTGGGTGTCTTGGGAAAAGATGGGTAGGAAATGTATAAAAGTGAATACTTTATTGACTGAAATAACAATTCATCATTTTGAAAACATAAAATACATTAAAGTTGTTATAGCATCATGCATTAATATTTCACTGTACTTTAGACATTGCCTACAATCAATGTTTTCTGCCCTTTGAAACAGAATCTTGCTTGTGGTATGCATTAATCATATAAAAGATTAAACACTGAAAAGAAATTCAGGCTTTAAAGACAATTTGCTTTGATTTATTCAGTGGGTTCTTCCAAAGAGTTAATACAAGAATTATTGCTTGTTGAACTGGAGTTACAAATTCTTTCAGAGTTACTTAGTATTTTCTGTAATATCAGTATCAAGGAAGGTAAAGCAAATTTACATATTCATTAGGAAATACAGGCACATAATCATAAAACAAGAAAACGCAGCGTTTTTATAGACTTTATTTTTAGAAGTGTTTTAATTTTACAGAAAAATTGAGAAGATAGTATAAAGTGTTTCCATATACACTATACCCATTTCCCTCTATGATGATCCACTTATATTAGTATGTTACATTGTTACAATCAATAAACAAATATTGATACATTATCATTTACTATAGTCCATACATTAGTCCAGTTCCTTAGTTTTTACCTAATGTCCTTTTTCTATTCCAGGATTTCATCCAAAACATCACATTACATTTAGTTGCCATGTTTCCTTAGGCTCCTCTTGGGTTTGATAGCTTCTCAGATTTTCCTTGGATGACCTTGACAATTTTGAGTAGTTAGGGTTTTGTAGGATGCCCACTACTAGAATTTGTTTGATGCATTTTTCATGATAATATTGGGATTATGTGTTTTGGGGAGGAAGACCACAGAATAGAAGGGTTATTTTGTCAGATCACATCAAGTGTACAAAGTATGAATATGCATTATGAATGCTGAGGTCGACTTTGATCACCAGGCTGAGGTAGTGTTTTTCAGGTTTCTCCATCGTAAGATTGCTGCTTTCCCTTTTTCATACTGTACTTTTTTGGAAGGAAGTCAATATGCTGAGCCCACAACTAAGGAATAGGGAGTTGTGCTTAAGATGGAGTACTACATAAACTATTTGGAATTCCTTTGCACTGGAGATTTATCTATTCTCCTGCATTTATGTATCTAATTATTTATTTATATCAGAAGAACTCATGGATTTTTATTTTATACTTTGAGTTATAATCTAATTCTACTTTAGTTACTTTATTCCTCAAATTGCTCTAGTCCTGACCCTTGTGAACTCTTTTCAGTTGGCTCTTGTGCCACTCTGAGGTATCCCCATCCTGTATTTTTTTTTTTGGAACTTCCTTACTTTCTGACACTATAAGATGGTCTTGTATATAAATCTTGTATATTTACTGCCCTAGTCCTAGAATCAGCTATTTCTTCAAGGATAACTAGGTCTTTTTAGTGGAGAACAGTATTAGACAGAAGGATCTGGGTGTGGGGTGTGCTAATTGCTGCTCGGATGTCATTGCTTCTAGATATTCTCAGCTGACGGAGCAAAGAGATAATATGTGTGCACATTACCCATGTATACGCACATATCTATAAGTATCTCTCTACATAACCATGTGTATTAAGGTAATATGAAGCAATATTAAGCTAAACATGAATGTATATTGATGTTTCCAACTTTAATCTGTTACCACATAGATCATCTTAGCCTCATCTCTTGCTTATCTTTAAATTTCAACTCCAGCAAAACACTTGGCTTTTAGAAGTATGAAAATCAAATTGTAGCAACTTTGGGAAGCCACATCATCTAGTAGAATAATTCTTAAAGGGCAAGGTGTATATCATCAAATTTTAATTTATAGTCAGCAGTACTTTTTAACATCAAAAGGCCTCCAGACCTCTGCTTCCAAGAAGATGAAATAGCCCATTTCTCCCAGGTTCTCCCACTTAAAACTAAAGCCCTGAACGTAACAACAAACAAACATAGGAAGACGCTGAAAGGTGGAAATGAGAAGGCAGACTTCACTAGGGACTTTGGGACTTGAGGAATAACATGGTGATGAGTCCCCTGTGTTTCCTGTTGCTTCCCATACATCCTGGAGAGGGTATTACAGGAACCCCCAATCAATAACCACCAACAGAACAACAGACAAAAAAGCTTCAGAAAAAAACACAAAACCCTGTTCCCCCTAGCCAAAGTATGAGGAAAGGGGTTGCTAAAGACAGAAGACCATTTGGGCAATAATATACACACTACTCGAGCCAAGTGCCAGTGGAATATACACACTACTCGAGCCAAGTGCCAGTGGAATATTGCACCCATCCCCTATGTCCTGTCGTTTCAGTTGGGCCAAGGTAGGATTTGATCTTCCACACCACCCCACTCCTGCCCTCCAGAAGAGCCAGCGCTCTGATTCCCCACCAGGGTTGTTTCAGTGTGGTCCAGTGGTGAGCTGAGCCTCCACCCCTTTCCATTAGCAAACAGACTTTAAAAGGTGGTGCCTGGGCTTCCCTGGTGGCGCAGTGGTTGAGAATCTGCCTGCCAATGCAGAGGACACAGGTTCGAGCCCTGGTCTGGGAAGATCCCACATGCCGCGGAGCAGCTGGGCCCGTGAGCCACAGCTACTGAGCCTGCGCTCCGCAACAAGAGAGGCCGCAACAGTGAGAGGCCCGCGCACCACGATGAAGAGTGGCACCCGCTCGCCGCAACTAGAGAAAGCCCTTGCACAGAAATGAAGACCCAACACAGCCAACTAAATAAATAAATAAACTTATTTAAAAAAAAAAAAAAAAGGTGGTGCCTGACAGGCTTGTTAACACTGGGCTGCCCTCACACAGTCGTGGGGTCCAATGGTGGGACTTAGCGTCCATCTCTCCCTGACATCAATAAGAATAGGATGTTACAGGTTGGCGGGAGTAGGCACCCCACTAACCCCCAACACATGATGTCAGTGAGATCCAATGGGGTGCTGAATCCCCATAACCATCCTGAGGCAATAAGACAGAATGAGATGGCACAAGCAGGGCTACTTGGCAGCTCTCTTCCTCTTACCCTGGTGTCAGTGGGGCCAGTAGGTAGCTGACCCTCTACCCACACCCAGCATCAACAAGAAGGAATGAAGTGGGAGGAAGGACAGCAAACACTTCACTTCTCCCCTCCCCTGTGTCAAGAAATCTACTGGGGAGATGAACTTCCACTCCTATTAAAAGGCAACACAATGATATTAATGTTCCCACTTTTGGGGGGAAGGTGTCAGAAGGGCCAATAGGATAGCTGAACTTCTACTTGATCTGTCTGCAGTGAGACAATGTAAGTGCCCACTTTTGCTGGGGTATTGTCAGTAGGGCCCAATGGAAATCTGTATGTAACCCCCCAGTCCTCATACTATGCCTCAAATAGGATGACTTCCTTCTAAAAAGTAATGATAAAATTAAATGGGTTACAGAGTCATATAATAACTCACAATGTTTAGAATACAATGGAAAAATACTCATGACACCAAGAACCAGGAAATCACAGAATAAATGAGAAAAGACAATAAACATACACCAACACTGAGATAAAACATCTATTGAAATGATCAGACAAGGATTTTAAATAAGCTGTCACATAAATGCTTCAATTAGCAATTATGTGTTCCTTGACAGAAATGGGAAAAATAGAAAATGTAAACAAAGAACTAGAAGCTATAACAATAAAAACAAATGAGAACAGTAGAACTGAAAAATACAACAATCAAAAAACTTTGCTCAAGAATAGAGTGGAGGGCTTCCCTGGTGGCGCTGTGGTTGAGAGTCTGCCTGCGGATGCAGGGGACACGGGTGCGTGCCCCGGTCCGGGAGGATCCCACATGCCGCGGAGCGGCTGGGCCTGTGAGCCATGGCCGCTGAGCCTGCGTGTCCGGAGCCTGTGCTCCGCAATGGGAGAGGCCAAAACAGTGAGAGGCCCGCGTACCGCAAAAAAAAAAAAAAAAATAGAGTGGAGATTACAAAGCATAGAATCATGAACTTAGAAGAGATCAATACAATGTACCAAATGTACAGAGAAAAATAGACTGAGGGGTAAAGATGGGAGAAAGAACAGGATCTCAAGAATCTGTAAACAGTAACAAAAGCACTAACATTCATATCATCAAAGTTCCAGAATGAAAAAAGAGAGCAAGTAGGACTGACAAAGTATTCAAAGAAATCATGGCTAAAAAGTTCCCAAGTTTTTAGAAGACATAAACGCAAATTCAAGAATCTGAACAAACCCAAAGAGGAAAAACGCAAAGATATCCTTGCCAAGACGTGTCATCACTAAACTTCTGAAAAGTAGAGACAAAAAAAATCTCGAAAGTGGACAGGAAGAAATGATGCATTACTTATTGAGAAACACCAATTCCAATGACAGCATATTTCTTGTCTAAAACTCTGGGGTCAGAAGCATTGACATAACATTTTTCAAGTGCTAAAAGAAAAGAACGCTCAGCCACAAATTCACACTTTCTATCTCCACTTTCTTGTTTGACTTACATTGATGGACTAGTAACTCATCTTTCTATATCCGGGACTGCCGTCACCCTTCTCCAAAAATCTAGTCACAGTATTTCCAGAGTGATCTTTCTGAAAATGAAACCAAGTTTTCTTATAAAAATGCCTGATTGTGTTATGAAACTTGTCTCTCTTCTAAGTTACCAGTTAAAATCCTTCAGTGGATTCCCATCTTTCTTGGAGTAAAATCTCACATCCCAACGCTCTTTGTCCTTTTGGGCTGCTGTAAGATTATACTGCAGGCTGGGTGGCTCATAATCGACAGGCATTTTTTTCTCACAGTTCTGGAGGCTGCAAGTTCAAGAATAGGGTGCCAGTACAGTCAGATGAGGGCGCTCTTCTGCGTCACAGACTTCCCATGGTAACCTCACTTGGCAGAAGAGCTTCGGGAGCTCTGTGGGGCCTCTGTCATAAGAGCACTAAGGCCTTTACCATTTCCCAGAGGCCCCACCTGCTACTACCGTCACCTCCGGAAAGTCAGGTTTCCACGTATACATGTGGAGGGGAACCCAAAGACTAGACCAGAGCACTGAGTATACACACGTGGACCATTCATGGTCTGGCGTCTACCACCCTCGCCATTGTCTTCTTTTCTTACACTCCAGTGAGCATTTCTTTTTTCTTTTTTTTTTTTTTTCTGTGGTACGCGGGCCTCTCCCTGTTGTGGCCTCTCCCGTTGCGGAGCCCAGGCTCCGGATGCGCAGGCTCAGCGGCCATGGCTCACGGGCCCAGCCGCTCCGCGGCATGTGGGATCTTCCCGGACCGGGGCACGAACCCGTGTCCCCAGCATCGGCAGGCGGACTCTCAACCACTGCGCCACCAGGGAAGCCCCAGTGACATTTCTTATACTGATTATGAATGGAACTCCTTTCTGGATTGATCCTTAACCATTCATTTTCTGGCAAACATGAATTTATCTTCTCTTTTCCTCAAAAATTCACCCTTCCTTCATGTTACGTATCCATTTCAATTGCCTTCTACAGGAAGCCCTACTGATATCCCCCATATACTACTGTCCACAGCATGAATTAAGGTCTTACCGTGTCTTCCTATATCACTCTGTAATAATTTTTACGGTAACTATGGATTTTCTTATTTGAGTGTCACAATACATTGACTTCTAGGTGGCACGATAATGATTTTAGTAACAGTAACACGGGTGCCTAGTTTAACCCATGGCATACTTTAGGTGTTCAATAAATGCTTGTTGAATGAGTGAATGAATGAATGAATGGATGGTCAGTTTGAAATCTTAATCATGTTACTTTTCAAAAATCTGTTAAAAAGATACCCACAGTTTTCCAGAAGTTTAGGGACTTAGGATCTTCAACTTGATTTAATAGAGGAAATTTTTACTCATACATCATGCTTAAATACCTCAAAGTAA